>NC_062188.1:16271395-16301395 GCF_912470025.1 Vespa velutina | reverse complement strand
AAAATATACGTTTATAAAAAATATAATTGGAACAGAGTATAAAAAATAAAATAAAAGTATCTCCTATTTTTCTTCCTTATTAAAAGAAAATATTTGTTTTATATACATTGTACTTAAGAAGTTTCTAGCTGATTTTAAAAATCAATTACATGTTTTTGAGACTTTCAAGGATTATAGTTAGACTTGTAGTTTTACGATCTAAAAAAAAAATTACTCTAAAAAGTTTCGAAAAGGAATAATTCATTGTTAAATCACATAGAGAACTTTTGGCTCTCATAGGGATTCTTACTTCTGCCTTCGAACACCCCGCTTCTGCCATACTCTATATTTATATATTATAAATAAAAAACGTTTAACGTTTACGTTTCTAACGAGAAGCAACAAAGGAGAAGAAAAGGGTGGATTTCTTTAGCAAATGACGAAAGGGTTGCGTTTTGCAATACGCTTCATGCTTCAAGGTAGGCCATGCAAAAGAAAGAAAAGGCGCAGAAAACGAGGTGGGGTATTCGGAATGTTTATGGGAGCAGCTGTACCTCTCTGTGTCGTTCGTTGGAGAATTGTTGACCGTACACACCTATTTACGTGCATACTTTTGTAAGCAGAGATTTGTTTTCGAATAAAGACTTTTCAGATATAATAATATACATATATATATATATATATATATATATATATATATATATATATATATATATGTTTTATAAATCATTAAATTAATTAATTATGAATCAAAGTTTCTAGTTCCATTAAAGTGAATTTAATGTTTCTCATTTTTTAATCAATCTGCAAAGTATAAAAATTCATTAAATTTTAATAATAATACTTCGTCTATTTTATTTTTTAGAAGAAATATTAAGGGTAAATTGTTATTATCTATTATTTTTTATCAACGATTTGTTAACAAAGATAAATTACAAAAATAAAGATGAACGATAAAAGACAGGCAAAATAAAAGAATATCCGATTCGAAGACGATATAATGCATGGAGTATTATAACGAAGATGAAGCACACTTATCTTCAAACGAAAAAACGACGTTGAAGCATCTGGGATTTCGACAGAGGCTGCGCTAGGGTCAGAGCAAAAACTGTTTATATATCACATATGCGTGGGAGCGAGATCCCTCGTGTAGATCATTTTTCATCTACGCGGTGTTCTTTTAACGTGAATTATCATATCGCTTTAACCCTAAATATCGTTTTGTCAAAGTTGAACACGATAGACGAGTCGATAAAAAGAAAATTAAAATAATGCTTACACGTCAATTTATATGATGAATTAATTTAGAATCTAAAAAATACCGTAATTTTTAACAATATAATTCAGTGGACTCTAGGGAGAAATATGAATCATTTGAAAAGTTCGTGGTTTTTCTTTTTCTTTTCTTTAAAATGTGTTTCACTTTAAAAATTAAATTTATATATTACAAAAAAACCGTAAAGTTTTCAAATGACTCATTTATATTATCTATTGCATAGTCTACCTAATACTCAATCGTTACGGTTTTAGTTTTAAGATATTCGTTGAGTGCTTCCTGCCCAAGATCCTTTCCAAATCCTGACATTTTAAAACCACCGAAGGGTGCTGCCACGTCTGTTTTATTATATGTATTTATGAATACAGTACCAGCTTCGATCTTTTCTGCAAATCTCAAGGCTCTAGCAATATCTTTAGTAAGTACTCCAGATGCTAAACCATATTCGGTATTGTTCGCCCTTCTTATAATGTCATCCATATTCTTAGAATTAAATTTTGAGATCACCATGACTGGACCAAAAGATTCTTCCTTGGCTATGTACATATGATCTTCAACATTGGTAAAAACCGTCGGTTCGAAATACCATCCCGGACGATCTATACGTTTACCACCATAAACCAATTTAGCACCTTCTTCGATCCCATATTTGACGTATTTCAAAAGCTTATCAAGATGATTTTTATGATTTTGTGGCCCGTGAGCCGTACTTCGATCTAAAGGATTACCTACGGAAATTTTTTTCGTTTCTTCGATTATTTTTTTGACAAACTCATCGTGAATAGTTTCTTCGACGAAAATACGGCCTGTGTAATAAATAAAAAGAAATAAATTAGGTGACAATGTGATTACAAAGAATATCATTCGTACTTCGTCATACGTACCAGCGGCAATACAATTTTCACCCTTGTTAAAAAATACACTACTCATTCCTATCTTCACAGCCTGTTGAAGATCAGCATCCTCGAAGATAACTAAAGGACTTTTACCACCTAGTTCTAATGAGACCTTCTTCAAATTACTTTCGGCACATGATCTCATAATCGTCTTGCCAATTTCCGTGGAACCAGTGAAACCAAGCTTTCTGATAAGTGGATGATTGACTACTGCGTTACCAGTCACAGTGCCATTACCTGGAACGATGTTTATGACACCAGGAGGAATACCAGCTAGTGCGCTGAGTTCGGCAAATTTCAACGCTGTCAACGGTGAAGCTTGAGCTGGTTTCATCACGACCGTATTACCAGCTGCCAAACAAGCTGCCATTTTCCACGAAAGCATCATTAAAGGATAGTTCCATGGCGTTACCAGTCCACATACACCTATCGGTTCCTTTCGCGTAAACGTTAGATTTCTATTTGGTCTGGCATGCGATATAGGAATAGTCGAGCCTTGTATCTTATCACACCAACCAGCAAAATATCTCCAAGTTTCAATGGACATGCCTATATGTGTCTTCAAGGCTAAGGTGTATACTGCACCAGAATCTAATGTTTCGATGGTTGCCAATTCTTCTTTATGTTCTTCCATCAAATCAGCTAGTCTAAAGAAAATCATATTCTATTGAGAACTTTCTTATAGCAATATTTAACAATAATTTAGATAACTCAATGAACGCTCACTTAAATAATAATGCTCCACGTTCCCTAGCACTGATCTTACTCCATTCACCTTCCTCAAAAGCTTGCTTTGCAGCTTTCACAGCATGATCAATATCTTCTACCGATGCACTCTCTACGCTACAAATAATACTCTCGTCGTGTGGATTAATCGTATCGATCGGTTTATCATGTCCATTAACAAATTCTCCATTTATGAAGAGCTGCCTTGGGAATTTCAAGTCTATGTTGTTAGCTCGTATTTCTACAGCATCATATTTGATGTCTTTGGCTGCCGCATTACCACGTGCGGCCAAAATAACAATCCCTACGAATTGCGTGAAAATGGGCGCCATAAAGACGTCGATATTTTGCAAAACTACCCCTAAACTCTCTTTGATCTCTTCGACTAATCTAACGACGTCCATACTTCCAGCACCTATACACAAACAAATTATCAATGTATTGATTATTATTACATTCACTACTTCTATCAGTTTCCAGTAAGACAATAAACAATGTACAAGCTCATGAGATATTTACAAAGTTTTCAATAATTTATAAAATAAAAAAAAAACAACGATATCTTACCAGAGGCGAAAAAATCTGTATCATCTTTGATGTCTATTTTAAGTATGTCTTGCCAAATTCGCTGTATGACATCTTTACTCTTTAATTCTTCATTGGTCAATTCCACCGTATCGTTTTCTTGACTTTTACCATATTTACTAGCGTGAACGGTCCTAGAACCAATCTTGATCCTTTCGATGTTAACAAAATTACCATCGACTGTTTTGATCAAAAGACCACCATCATGAATACTTCCCGTTCGATTATCAACGTCGACTTCACTTTCAACTTTTGGTAAAGTTCCATTCCAGAGGGTCGAACCGTACAAACGTACTTCTTCATTGTTAATAAGAGTCCAAGCACCTGGTGTACTATCAAGGCCACGAATGAAATCGTGAATTCCTTTCGCGGGTTTTGACCAATCGATCTTTTGAAGTTCTTTTTTATTTAATAGGGGATCGTAGGTCGCGCCTTCCGTTGGTTGTGGTATCACAGGGGCAGTGCCTTTCGCTACTAAATCTACAGCCTCGACCATAGCTTTGATACCTTCAGGATACAAATAATTATTATACAAAGTATCCAACGTATCGTTTGATTCAACTTTGCACGATTTTTGAAGCAATATCGGTCCTGTGTCCAGACCATCGTCCGCCCAGAATACTGAAAATCCTGCTCTCTCGTCACCTTCGATCAGGGTCCTATTAAAAATATTGAAATTATATAAACATTACAAGAAAAAGATGAATGACGAAATAACGTTCTATTACGAACTCTTGATGGTATCATATCTTTTCAGTTTATTATGAAATTTCAACTTTGGATGGTGAGCCATTGAACGCAATCGTCTGGTAAATTTATGTCTCTAATATTATCTACACATAAACTACACATAAACGCGAGAAAGTAACAAAGAGAAAGAAACGATCTCGACGCAATCTGAACCAAACCGGTTCCGCTATGCAAGTGCCTTTCTTTTAAGATTTCAATTCTCTACTTTAACACGATGTTTTAGTCTCGATCTAAACATGAAAAATTTCTTTAACGAAAATCTTTTAAAAAATAAATAGATTTGGTGTCTTTTGTAAGAAAATAAATTATACGGTATTGTAATAAAGAAAAGATGTCACAAACTCATTTCGCATTATTTTAAAGTATCACAATTCATCTCATAGATTAACGGATCTTAGTTAAATACTTCTCTTTACATAATTATATGTATCTTATTGAAAAATATCTTGTGTAAATTATATGAAAAGAATTTTAATCTTACCAACTGATAGAGCTCGCTCCTCGGTGTCTAGGTAATAATGATGGATGATAACATATGCTACGATGACGAGGATGATTGATGACTTCCATTGGTATGAACTGACTGCAGAAAGGAAGTACGTTTAGGTCAACATCGATACTCTTATATATCTTAAGTACTTCGGGTAGAGTTACACCTTTATTTCTCCAGGATTTTATTTTAAAAACAGGTGTGTTATCAGCCTTGGCAGCAATTGCTACAATTATAAAAAAAAAAGGGAAAAAAATATAAAAGGTTTTCTTCAAGAAATATATTAATACTTTATAAATTTGTTATAAAATTTATAATATTTTCTGCTTTTAAATCCATTGTAGAATATAAAGTTAAGAGTAAAAAATGATTAGAACTAATCTTATATACCTAATGGATCCTCTCGATTTCCTTTATCAGGTATCGTAAAGATTCCGGTAATTTGATGACCATTTTGTCTTAATAATTTGTAAACTTCGGCTGCGAACGAGCTCTGACCGATAATCGCTACCTTTAGTTCTGGCATTGTCGCCTATATTTACAAATAATATATCTTGAAATTATAATGGAATTTCTTTGTTCGAGATATCTTTTAGTGAAATGTTTATAATAAATGTTGTTATCAATACGTGATCCTTACTTACAGCTTATTATATGCGACGATAAGATTACAATGTTTATGTTTTTCGACGGAAAAGTTAAAAGCAATGGATGTGGGATTCAAATTACATGCTCTTTTATTACATATTGTTATCTCAGATATCTAATAGAATTTGAGTAGGGGTTACTCACTAAATACCTGATTCTTTTGTATGAATCAACTAAGATAAAGATATCGATTAAATGATACAATTGTTTAAATCATATGCGAACAATTTTTTGTTAGTATGTAACGTGAATAGAACGAAGCGTGCAAATTTTTTTCCTTTCCCTTTTTTTTTGTTTCTTAAACCTTAAACCAAAATACGTACCTATTTATCTACAGCGTGGTATAATATTGAGAGATCTTTGATAGTACTTTTATGCAAGCTGCAAAAATTAACGGTACGTTTTTTTTTAAATAGTTAAGGAAGAAAGCGAATTATATTATTATTCACGATAGTATTATATTTTATATACATTTTTTTAATTAAGTATATATCTACATACGTGTTTAATGTCTATATCAAGATTAGTTTACATATATATATATCTCACCTTTATTCGCATTAGTTATTAATCGCATGTATATAAGTTAAATGAACCTAAATATTATTCGTTTCTACCATACTCAAGAACGAAAAATACATATTTTCTCCGTCTTTCGGAAATACATAATAAATAAATAAAAAATTATTATAAAAACTCTCTACAACGAAATTGTTGGACTATTTAATTAAAATAAATTTCAATGGGTTGAAAAAAAAAAAAAAGAAAAAAAGATTTAAAGATTGACTTACGATATTTACGAATGTGCGCCAAAAGCGAAGATTTGCGAAGGTTAACATTGGAATAATCTTTAATAAATGATTGATTTTATTTTATTATAAGTGATAGCTCAGATCGCAAATGTATTCACCGTTAAAACTCGTTTTACACGCGTACTCACTTGAACATCGACCTCCTATCCGTTGCAACGTTAAACTGATTCGAAGGGAAAAACGAACAAGGTTTATATAACCCGTCGATATCGCTCTTCGCGAGGGTCAAGAACTCCATGTCATTTTTTTCTTGATTTCTTTTAGTGTTTAAAAGACTTTTCACATAGTACACGTTATCGAGAAAGACACTTTTAGCTTGTCATTTCTACAAATTAAAAAAACTATAGATGATGTATTGGCGACTATAACGAAAGATTACATGTTGATTGTAACGCATTGATATACATATTTTATATGAATGTATTTATTTATGTTAATCTCATTTTTGATAATCATTGATAAATTTTATCATTAAATGATATGAAAAATGAAAGAAAAATATGCGCAAAAAAAAATACAAAAATTTATGTATCATACTATACATATGTTATACGTGTAATAAAAAAAATTAAAGTTTTTATTTCATTAATCTTCAAATTGATTAATGATCGTAGATTTAGATAAAGATACGTTTCGAGATAGATTTTATTTTATCACGATAGATTTTATTTTATTAATCTTCGAATTTATCAATGATCGTAGATTTAGATAAAAATACGTTTCGAGATAAATTCATTATGTTTTTATTTAATGAAAAGTCACTTGATGTTTTTAAAAATTCTACGAAAAGAAAATTAATGTGTCTTTTAATATATATATTCATTTAAGCAGTACATTAACTTATCTATGCTTTCTTTTCCTTTTTCAAGAGTATATCTTCATGAAACTTTTATAATTATTAGTTCAACAAAATCTAGAATAATCCAGTTCATTAAAAAGATTTCCTAGTATCTATTGGTCATAGATCAACGATAAGCTGTTTACAAAATGCATGTTCAACGAATTAAGGTCACAGATTTGTAAAATTTCGTACGATTTAATTATTGATATGTCTTGTCAAAGAATTTGATATTTCCCTGTTACTTTTTTTTGAGTTATTCATAATGTATTTTATCAATAAATAGGGACTACTGAAGACATTTATGTTTATTTTTTCCTGTAATCTATTAAAGTATAAGAAGTGTAATTTTGTTTATATTTAAAAATTTTAGCGTGTATATATATTCAAGATATTCTATTTATGTATAGTAAAATCTGTAAAAAATAATAAACAATTAACTTTGAGCAATAATAAATATATATATATATATATATATATACATATATATATATATATATATATATATATATATATATATATGTATACATATATATATATATTATTATATATATATATTTTTGTATGCATTATTTTTATTTGTTATATTCATATTTATGTCAATATATTGCAATAATGCTTTAAATATATGTATAATTACTATATGTACAATGCAAAATACTATATAGTATTGTAAACGTATAAAAAAATGGGTCTCTGATTAAACCAGGATTCTAAATATCCCGAATCTTAGCATTTTGCGTATGGTATTTTAATCACTAGGCCACCCAAGAATTCAAAGTTTTGATTAGATAATTTATTAAAATGATCTTCTATACAGATGGACATTTTTAATGTAATACAAAATAATTTTTTTTTTAATGTTTAATTTAATACAATAATTCTAATAAAAATCTTTTTCAGTTTTAATTTTTAAAAAACCTATAGTACCTTAAGAGATATTACTATTACTTAATTCTTTTATTATAACCCTTTTATTAACATATAATATCTTTGCACTAAAAAGTTTATAATCATTAAAGAATATTTAATATCTCGGTACTTTAAATTCCGAGCCTCCTTCTAAAGTAGCAGCTGGTTTTCTTTTATTCATTATATTTTGAATTTTCTGCCATTCGCGATCCAGTTCTGCTTTTTCATTTTTCTCTTTATTATATTTCCTAGTTCTTCTACCATCTGCCATTTTCACACCATACTGAAAAGCTGCTTTTGGTAGTGCTTCTTTATTATTCATATATTCGCTATATTCTTCTGGTGTATCAAAATCCCATCTACCAATAGGACCTTTTTTATTGCCTAAATCCATTTTGGTATAATCTACTTCATCGTCGGAATCATCTATAGCATCCTGCATTTCATCCAAACCTGGATAGCATTCTGCATAACCTTCAGGTTCAGCAGCCAATTTATTAAGAAGTGCTCCCTTTTTAGGTGCATTAGTTTCGACAATTTGAGGTAAAGTACTTGGTAATTGTGGAGTATTTGCTTTATCATCTGTATCTAAATTATTCTCTGGCTTATCAAAGTATGAACCTTTCTTTTTGTCACGATGCTGCATATTGTCCTTCCTTCCAATAGTGGGAACATAATCACCAATATCCCCATATATACTCTCATCCTGAGGTCTTGGTGGAAGATCCATATCATTTGTATCATCCGCTCTGGAGCGACCATCCTTATTTTTCTTACCTTTCTTTCCATGTCGATTACCTTGCCTTAGGTATGATAAAATTTGTGCTAATTTATTTATTACTATATCATTGGTTGTCAATGTCGGCGTATTTTCCACAGTAGGAACATCTGCTTTACTTCTAATTAATGTTGTTGGAATATCTACATCAGCATTTTCATCATCTAATTCTATAACATATGCCATTCGTCCTGGAGTAAAAAGTTCATTCCTTTCTATCTGTTTAGACTTCATGGTTAAAATAGTTTTATAAATATTGCGACCAATTTTAGTTTTAAATTGCATTTCATCTTCCTTTTTTTCTGGTTCTTTCTTTTCCTTTATTTTTTCTTTTGGTTTCACTAACTTTTCCATTTCTTGCTCTTGTTCATGTTCTTTAGCTTCTATTTCACTACGAACCTATTAAAAAATAAATTCTTCATTTCATAATGAAAATATAATCATACATTTAAGTTTAACTCTTTGCAAATCTAAGGTAGGCTATGCCCAATGTGCTTAACATGCAATGTGAAAAATAAAATAGGCAGAAATAAATGATTATATTTAAAATAAGAGTAAAAAAGTTTTATTACAATAAAAAAAAAAATTATAGGTACAATAGGATAATCTTTAATTACATGTATCATATCATTTGCTTCAAAATAATTCTGACTAGTAGAACAACTAATGCTCAGCACACTATGATCATAAAGAGTTATTTCATATTTTATTATTATTACCTTTTGTAAAAGGGCATAATCTAATCCTTTTACTAAATGAGTATGTTCCATGTCACCTCCTAAGAATTTAGATTGTTGAATCATTTGTCTTCTACGTTCTGCTGCATCCATGCCTGATTTTAAATCAGGAGCAACAGCACGATATGCGCTAGCACTATTCATAGGATCTTCTGCTTGATAGTCTTGATTAGTTCCATCTCTGCGCTCTCTTGCTCTATCTCTATATTTTTCAGCTAACTCTGCCATTTTATCTTCCTCTTGTTTCTTTAATTTAGCATAAAAACTCTTTTTCTTTCTACGTAACTCTGCTCTACTACCTCCGGTAACAAGAGGTGTTTGAGCAGTTTTAGCACTAGCATCTCGAGCTGTGCCTGGAACTGAAGCTGGTGTAGCTGAAGGAGCAGCTGCCCTTGGTGTCATCAATAATTTTCGAAAATCATCGTTCGTTAAACGAACTGACATACTCATATCTTCCTCCGTTGTATCCGGCATTTTTATTTAGTATATTTATTCTAACCTACAAAGTTGAAGTTTTATTAACATAGATATGTAAAATGCATACTCTTAAATAAATAATAAGATCACATCTTTTAATATAATTTATTAATGTTATTACTATATATTATATAATATTACCTTTGGATATCAATAAAATAGAAGTATTAATTTAAACTTTGTTATTACAAATTTTATTTGATGTAATAACAGGTAAGCACTTTTCGATCCTTTATGTGATATGACGCTTACGTAAGAATTATAACGCTATTCTAATTTTTAGCTTCAAAGCTAAAATTTAAGTAAATAGCAAGAACATCTAAATATTATCGATTTAACGTGTATTATCTATTTTACATTAAAAAGAAAAATTGCACATTGAGTTTTTTATTTTGGAGTAAATTTATTTGTATATATGTCGTAATTCAAGCTTGGCATCTTGATGTCACAAAATCCCCCATCAGATGTTTTAATTTTTTTCCGTTCGAACGGAAATCAGTCTAGTAAGAATATAGTGATAAGTGAAAGAAGTACATTGTGCATAATTCAAACCATAAAGATTTTTTTATCGTAATTATTATGATTATTATTGTTCTTTAGTTTATAATAAAGTTTATGTAAAGACAAAAAACAAATAACTTCATATGTCTATGCAAAGCAACCACCAATCAAAAAGCTATAGCGATTGCGCAAGCTAACCCGTCATTGGATATAATAATAGAATCTCCAATGAGAAGAAAAGTTAAATCGACTTTCTTGTATATATAATATAGATATTAAATTCTTTTGTTCTTATAAAATAAAAATTGCTGACTCAAAAAGAGGAAAAAAAAATTAATTGTCTGCTGTTGTATGAACTGCCGTAGGTTTCTTCTCGATATTGCTATTTGGCGGTAAAAAATAATTATTCAAATGAACGAAAATTAACTTCTCTGAATTTGAATGAAAATATTCATTTTTCATTTATAATTATTTATATACTTTATATATTTTTAAAAAGATCTATCAACAAATATTGTTAGTATCACTAACGCAAAATGTTTGCTGTATGCAAGATACACTATGTAATTTAGGCTCTCCGAATTCAAGATTGCTAACATAAAATGGAAACGAAGGGATGCCATTGCATGCTGCTCCAAATTGACCATCCTTATTTAATGCAATAACTCCACCAGTAAAGTGAGGATAATGATCGGCAATTCTACGAATAGCTGTTTTAGCTGCGTCTACGGGCGTGGCACCACGACGCATTTCTTCTACTGCAAGAAAACTAAAAAATAAAAAGACATAATATTTTAATTATTGTATTACTGCATTTTCTTAATAATTTAATATACAATCATAATACCTAGGCAAGAACCGCATCATAATATCTCCATCACCAGTACCAGCAGCTGCACCAACTTGTTGATCGGCATATGCACCTGCACCTGGTATAGGAGAGTCCCCAATGCGACCCGGAATTTTATGTCTTGCGCCATTGGTGGAAGTTCCAGCAGCTATATGCCCATTTTTATCTATTGCTATGACTCCTATTGTATCATGATTTTCTTCATTTGTATATGATACTTTTCCATTCTCTTTTTCCATAAATGTATCCATAATATTATTTTGTTTATAAGGGCCACAAGTGGTTTTTGGATTTGGTACAACATTCTAGAAAAAATAATACTAATGACTTAAAAATTAAACTTTGTTATAAAATATTATGATTTATGGAAAATGTATGTTCAAAATCTGTGATCAGAATTATGCATAAGTAAAAGAAACCTTCCAAAAATTGGGTTGGCATTGATTGTCTTTCCATTTTTTCCACATATCTTGGGATTCATTAGTTCCTAAAGATTCTGACTTAAATCCCATTTGTATAGCAAAATTTGTAGCAAGACTTCCACCAAGCAAAGAATGGTCTGTATGTTCTAACACTTTACGAGCAACGGATATAGCACTTTTAATATTTCTTAATCCTCCAACACCACCCACATCCATTTTGAGACTGTTATAGTTTATATCAAATGAGTAAAAATATAAATACAAAATTTTATATTAACAAATAAAAAAATGTATTAATAATTGTACCCATCCATGATCATAGCGTCCAATGTTGTTTCTCCTGATTCATCAGGACTACCACCGAATCCTACGGTTTTACGACATTGCATTTCCTCACATAAAGAACAACTAGCTTCAATTGCATCTAAAGCACTTTTCCCTTCATTATTTAAAACATCCCATGCTTAAAAAAATAACTTGGTCAATTTAAAAGTTATATATATAAATCTTATATTCTTATAATGAAATTATTCATAGATATACCTTTCTCTGTAGCATCTTTATAATCCCAAGTTATAACTACTAAAGGAATGTTTTTATTAGTATCTGTTAATATGCATAAAAATAATGAAAATATTGTAAAAATAAAAATTGCAATATGCTTTGTAGAATACATCTTGAAATTATTAAACACAAACTAAATTTAATCACTGTGCAGTCATCTTTTATAGTACTTAATCTTTGACCACTGAAAAAATGAAGATATTAAAAATCTAAATATAATAGCGATATTATGTTAAAATATTAGTACTGACCAATAAATGATAACTTGTAGCTGTCAATGACCTATAATCAGTAGTAATACTAATAAATAACTGTAAGATTATCTCTGGAGTTACACGTACATGTGTATAGTAATATTATTACTATACTACGTTTATATATAATTTTATACCAAAAACTGTATATTTAATAATGAATAAATAGGAATTTATATAAAAAAATCTCTACCATTTTCTATATATTATCTAATTATACTTTAATTATATATGTATATTTATCTCAATAATTTTAATTATCAATATCAATAAATTTTATCATTAAATAAATGTTTAAAAAATTACGATAACAATAAAATAAATGTAACAATATAAATAAAATTAAAAAATACGCGCGTTTTTCAAACTGCCTTATTATATGTTGATTGACAATAAATATTTCATAAAAATACACATGTTATTATATATAATTCTTACAAATGGTTTCAATATTTTCTTTTAATTGATAATTTTTTTATTAGGTTTTCTCAAAAGATTTGAAGATCATCGTCGATAATTTTACAATCGATATTGAACAAATAGGTCAAAAATCTCGATAATTCTCGGATACTTTGTGTCCATTTAACAGAAGTTGTGATGATAATTTATAAAAATATGTGCCTAATTCGTGAAGTTGAAATTAATTAACAAGAGATAGACTTATGTATTATCATTATTATCGACTATAATTAAAAAATACATTAATTCAAAGTCATTAGTAATCGAATGTTTTTTTTCGAAAACTTAACCTAAAATTTGTATTAGTGTTATTTCATACGTATTACTCCATCGTTACAATGTCTTTTAAAAAGGATTTAAAGTTACTTTTACGTCCATATTATTTAATAAATATTATTCTTAGTATTTCTTATATCGTTGCTAAAAGACTTCCTTTAATTTGTCATTATATCTTCGCACAATCAGAGTGTGAACTTGATGGGGTATGTTATAGAGAAATATATATTTTCTGTTAATTATAAAGAAATTAAAATTAAAATAATTTTTTTATTTTACATTTTCAGAAAGAAACAGAAATCTTATTTTTCCTCATGATAGTAATAATGATCAGGACAAGAAAAACTGGAAGCGTAACTATGATAAATTATTTATCATCCAGTTTTGTTTACACAAAGGTAGCCAATTTGGTCTTATGGTTTTATGCCGATATACGGATGGGAATTTTGTTTGCAATTATTTTTATTCGTAAGCATTTGAGGAAAAATACATGAAATTTTTCTTTTTTTTATAAAATTAAAAAATATATGATAAATATCATTAGACGTATTTCCATTTATAGTATGTGGTTTAATACTGCCTGAACCTACATATCAAGGACCAGAAAATGTTATTTATTTGCGTGGTGCAAATGGATTAGAAGAAGAGTTAACACGCGATACTAAAATAGTTTGGGTTGTAGCATTTTATACTGCGTGGAATCCCTCTTGTGTTAACTTTGCCCCAATTTTCTCTGAACTCTCCGCAGAGTGAGTATACCTTGAATATACAAATGTTTTTGTATATTGATATATTAAAAATAAGAATATATGATACAGGTATGGTCTGGACAATTTAAAATTTGGTAAGGTGGATATAGGAAGATATCCTGATGCAGGTGTTAAATATCACATTAGTGATGCTAGTACCAGTAAACAATTACCTACCGTGATACTGTTTAAAGATGGAAAGGAAATAGAAAGAAGACCACATGCTGATCATAAGGGCAAACTCGTTAAATTCCTTTTTTCTATGGTATACATTAATTTAAATAATTTTTAATTTTTATCTATAAAAATATAGTAATATAATACATACTTCTATATGATTGTAATTTGTTCATCTTTTTATAAGCGGAATATTATTTTTACAGGATAATGTAAAAGCGGCATTTGATCTCAACAATGTCTATAGAGAATGTAAGAAGAGTCATACTAAAAGAAAAGAAAAAAAAGCAATAAAAGCTGAGTAATACTATTTAAATATTTAATAGTGTAAGAAAATAGTGAACTTTATTGGAAATGGTTTCTACTGTGTAGAAAACCATTCAATATAGTCTTTATAAACCAAAGCTTAATTCAAAACAAACTTTAAAGCTCTGTAAATATTTCCATTATATCCATTATTGTTTTAAAAAGTTTTTATAACAATCAAATTTGCTGTTACATTTTTATTGTTAATCTGTTGCATATAAATTTTCTTTAAATGCATTTATCAATAATCAATTGCTTGTTATGAACATATTAAAATACATAATGCACACATAATTTATCTGTACAAAATTTTTTAGTATTCATATAATTTTCATGAAAATTTATTTATAATATTAAGTTACCAAATGTATAATGCCAATTAAAAAATTATCAGCACCTAATTATATTATTTCGTTATTAACATATTCGTACATATTCGTACATGTTTACAAATTTACAAGTTTACAAATGGACAATATAAATTATTATATTGGTGGCCATAATGAAACTATTTCCGAATGTGTCGATTCAGGTAACCACTTTTGATAAGCAGATAAAAGAACTAGAAAACAATAAAATTAATAGATAAACATTAAATTAAAAATTAGTATTATGTTAAAATATATATACTTACAGGTTTTATCTTTATCCCAAACTTCTATTAATTTACATTTTGACATAACTCCTTCTGACAATAACGTTTTTGTTATTGCTTCTGTACGTGGTAATAATCTAAAAGACAGTTTTTATTTACTAATTTATGATATTAACTAATGAATTGCAACATTTAAGGTAATATGCAAAAACATACTTAGCCCATGATTTGTTTACACTGCCTGGTGTTGATAACAAAATAGGTACAAATCTTTTCAATTTTGGACACACTTCACCTTCTAAAAAGAACCGTGCAAACCATTTTACTCCTTCTACGTTCATTGGATATTCTATTTCTATCATTGGTAATTGCCAACCAGCTCGACCAAATGTGCCTGTTATATGACACAAAACTTTTCCAGAATGAAGATCATATCTAGATTAAAATTGTATTTTATTGAATGAATCAATGACTTATTAAAAAATTCATATTAAATTTTACTGACAAGTATAAATATTCCAAGTTACATTTTATGAGAATATAATACTGACCTTGGAGAAGGTTCAATCAGAGGTTCGCTTAATGTACATAAGGTTGGAGCGAACTTCGGAAACCATTCTGGTTCTATTGCGGTTACACCACGCATATATAATTTATTAGTTTCATATATCTCTTGATAAACAACCCATTCTGGACTTGTCTTCCGAAGAACACACGACGAATGCATAAATACAGGGTCTTCCATTTCTACAGTTCTGAAAGTGTACTATATTAGTAAAGTAAAATAAAAAACATTTTTATATACTTACTTATAAGCATGTTTCCATTTTGTTTTATCTTGATCTTCAACCTCATCTGAAAGTACTTTCCGCGCGACTTGATCTGCCATACCAGCAAGAAGTATTTGACGCAATAATTTTGTTTGTATATCCGTAGGTGGAGACATGCTGTATCAAACAAAAAGAAATGCAGAAAATACTTGCTTTGTTACATTTGGTTCTTAAATAGTGCTTACTTTGGATCGATAATAAGATTTATGTTCGGCACATTTAAGTTTATCTCGTTAGTCAGTTGTTGTCTGAGTTTTTTAATTTCTACAACTGCTTTATGACGCAAACCATTTTCTTCACAAAAAGATATAAGCTTTCCTCTAAACGCTGCATATTCAGCAGCTCCAATAGCTTTTATCAAAACCATTGGATCACCTTTATAGTTAAATAACATATATTAAATTAAAACAAATACATTAAGGGACAAACATTGTAATTATATTATAAATATAAAATTATTTTATAATATACATACCAAGAAGTAAACTATTCCCTATTCCAGCCCAAATACGCCGCGTTTGCAACCATTTATTTTTTAATTTACCTTCCATATTAAGAACTTCTATTAATACTTCTTGAACAGAAAGAGCTGCAACCATACAAATTGTATATTGCAATAGATTATGTTGATACGACAATGCTAACATTTTGCCATATCGAGGAGCAACTGGGAATGCAGCGATGCTCCGTCCAAGTGGAGTCACTTTTGCGTTAAATGCATCTAAAATATGGTGATAATAGTTAATGAAAATGAACACAACAAATAAATAATCTGAAATCATGATTTGTTTTACCTTCTTTGTAAAGAGAAGACTGTTCTAGTGCACCTAGAGTTAAAAGACGTGTTTCGGCTATTCTCAGTTGTAAAGGATCTGGCGCAGTTGGGAATGGAAAATTAACAACTTTATTAATATTCATAACTTTCATTTGTAAAACTAAATCATCAATTGGTTTTCTTTGAATCTCAGACATACTAAATTGTGCAAATTGATCATTGAAAACTGCAGAAGAATATAATCTAAAAACAAAAAGAAATTAATAAAAATGGTATACCCATGTAGTTTTTAAGTGTTATATATTGTTAATAAACTATAATATATATTATTGTTTTACCTATAACAATGACCAGCTGCCGTTCTGCCAGATCTACCTGCTCGTTGATTTGCAGCAGCTTTGCTTATATAACAAATATGATATGTACTCACACCAGTAACTTTATCATACATTCTCATTTTGCATCGGCCGCAATCGATGACATATTTGATATTTGGTATTGTTAAAGAAGTTTCTGCTACGTTCGTTGATACTACACATAAACGACAATTTTCTGGAGGTTGTTCAAAGACCTGTAAAAAATATTGCTCATTTATTTCATTATTAAAATAATATTGTATAATTATTAAAAGTTTTTAAATACCCTTGCTTGTTTATAACTAGGTAGTAGAGAATAAAGTGGTAGAACCCATAGTGGTTGTGTATTTGATAATCCTTTTAAAAGGAAAGCATCTTCATCTTCGCTCTCATCTTCATCTAAATTGCCTTCCTCATCTCCACCTCCAATATCAACAAAATCTTCATGCGTATCATCCGTAGGCATTACCGAATAACTTTAAAATTATTTCAAAAAATATTTATAACTCTTTATATACTCCATTACAAATTATTTTAAAGTTATATATATAAATATAAATAAAAATTTGTATGTATACGTACTTATCTAGATCAATACGTGGTAAATTAAAAAATTGTTTTTTATGTTGTTGTTTATTTCGTTTAATTGCTTCTTTGTCATCGAAATCATCATCAGAATTTTCTTCATCATGATCACTTGTATTTGTTTCTTTGTTTTCTTCAATTTTTGCTTCTAATGAATTAGTTTTATCTTTTTTAAATGGAAATGCTTTACGTAACTTACGTACAACTGAATTTACTTCTTGTTGACCTACATTTGTTAAATAGTATAATATTATGAAAATATTTACTATATATAAAAAATATAACGATATTTGATATAAAATATAAAAAAAATACCTGTTAAAAATATAAGAATGCCTCCTTCTGGTAAACGTGTATGAATTTTTATTGCTTTTCTTAAAGCATCACTGACATAATCCTCACTGGTTCTTCTATTAAAATGTATTGTTACAGGAAATTGTCTTGACTCTACTGTAATTACTGGGGGTTTCACTTTAAACAATTTAGAATTTTTAACAAATTCTTCAATGCATAATGTTGCTGACATAATTATAAGCTTAAGTGGATTTTTCCTTTTGTGACGCAGTGGTACAATACGGGATAATAATCCTATTAAAATATCAGTATAAACACTTCTTTCGTGTGCTTCATCCAAAATTATCACAGAATACTTTGTCAATAGAAAATCCTAGAAAAAAATTTATGTATTTCTTATAATTTTTATCTATTATAACATATTGATATAAGTATTATATATTTGTATCATTACATACACTTTGTATTTCCTTTAATAAAACTCCATCTGTCATAAATTTGATTTTTGTTTCTGGTGTAACATTTCCTTCAAAACGTATAAGATAAGAAACTTCCTTTTCAGTAAGATTCATTTCTTCTGCTACTCGTTTACTCATAGACATTGCTGCTACTCTTCTAGGTTCTGTTACACCAATTAATTTATTTCTTGCATAACCTGCTTCATATAAAAATTGGGGTACTTGTGTTGTTTTACCTATAATCAATTGTTTAAATTAATATTTTCATATAATAATTATCTTTTTTAACTGTAATATTTTAATAACAATGTTATGCACATACCACTTCCTGTTTCTCCAGTAATGATCACTACTGAATTTTCATTAATAGTTTCTACAATAACTTGTTCATCCGCTACAACTGGTAATTTTAATCTGGCTGCTTGAATTTCTGCTTTTCTATTCAATGCAACATAAACTGCTGGTGTTTTAATAGTATTACTTGTAGCTATAGTATTTTGGGATACTTTTACTTTTGATTGCACATCTGGTAAAATCTTTTCATGTTCATTTTCAACAGATTTGATTTCTTCTAAATTAATATTTTCTATCTGTGATTTGTTCCTTTCCACTTCTTCTTTTATACAATTTTTTTCATTCATATTATCAATTTCACTTTTCTGTTGTTTATCTTCCAGATCATTTTCATTCTCACATTCACCACTACTACATTCAGATTCATTCTCACTAGAATCCTAATAAAAATTATACTTTAATACATCTATTCATATCTGTATCTAGAATTTACATCTATAACTTACGTCAAATCCAATCGTACTTAAATCTGATTTAGAAAACTCCTGTTTCTCACTATTAAGTATAGACAGTCTTTTTCTTTTTCCACCTTTAATCGCATTTAAACCAGATTCTGTATTACTTATTTCACATTCATCAGTTGGATTAATTAAAGTTTCTGTAGTAGATACATTTAAATCTCTAAAGTGACGTTTCAATCCTTTTGTTTGTATTGCAGTCAAAGAAACATATTTCTTTAATTCTTCCTGTGGAGCTTGTACTTTAGCTAATTCCTCTAATAATGTTGATCGCTGTTCAAAATATACAAATATTATAGATTTTATATAAACATTATATAGAATTTGTATTTAATAATAAGATATTATATTTTATATTTTATATTTTATAGTTTACAACTTACTTGTAATTTTTTTTGTTTCTTTTCTACTATCTTTTCTAATTGCTTTCTACGCTTTTTAGATAATATACGTGTTACTGATATCTTTTTTTCTTTATTTTTAGTATTCCTTTTTTTATTTGGTAGTACCAAAGCATTACAATTATCGTAATTATCTTTTCTATATTCGATATCTAAAGGTATCTGTAAAAAAGATTGGAAATATTTGTAATAAAAAAAAAAAGAATACAAAATTATTTTCAAAATAAAAATACCTTTTTCGTTTCATTATTATCTATTTCCATGTCAGAAATATTCCTTGCTTTCCAATTGTATCTTTTCTTTCCCATTTTTTTAATTAAATTCTATTGTATTCAGTCACTTATAATAATTATTACAGAAATAACTGAATAAGTAATTATTTTACACACAGAATAATATAAAAATAATTTAAAAATGGAATTTTTCATCATCCACACAAAGTTATATTGCAAGGTGTGTAATACCATGTGCTTTCCTACTACTATTTACAATATTGAAAAATATAGGTTATGTTCCCATCATGTTTTTTATTCCTACTAATTTCGCTCTCTATTTTAAATCAATTAAATAGTTATTAATAATTAATAATCAATGATAAATAATTTAAACGACTCAATGGCAAATCAGATAGATACGAAAAAAATAAAAATAATAATAAAGTTTATTTTATCGGAAAACTTAAGAAAAATCATATCAAATTATAACTTTAAAATTTCATATTTTTGCTACCTTTAACAAATACATATGGAAAAATATAACTTTTTATATTAAAATGGTTAAGAAAATAAAAAAGAAAAAGAGATTAATTTAAATATAGTCATAAATGTATATTATATTTACTTTTCAAAAGAAATGTAAAAATGTAAATAAAAGAATGAAGTAGGGTAATTAATGGATACACTTAAAAAATTCAATCTACCATTAAATCATTATTTATTTAGTTGCTTTATTGTTATATGTCATATAATAGTTTTGTATCATATATCGCAGTTATCATAAATCAAATTTGAAAATAGGCTTTAAATTATAACAATGTATCTTAGAGAATAATTGAAGCGCTCCCTGGAATATAGGTCAAAGCCCTCGTATGATTTTTCATGAGCTTAATTGAAACTTATACGGGGACCGTTTCAATTATAGTATCGTCGTTATGTATTGAACACTTGCCGAAATCCCCGCCAAGAAAGATTTTCAAATGTTCAATTAAAATGAACATTTCATATATCGAGTGTATCTATATTATTTAGTATATCCTACTAGTCCAGCCGAGACAGCAGGTGACACATTCCTATGCACCTTCCTTTCCTCTAGTTGTTTTTTTTTTTTATTTTTTTTTTTAATAATAATCATAATATAATAATAAACATTACCACCACAGCAATAATAGTATTATAATAGCACTGTCGCTAGGACACGCTCAGTTATATTACGTGTTGGCGGTCCGCTACCACTTTAATGATGAACAGTATTCATTGATCTGAATAGGATTCAGTATACGTAATATAATGTATTATTAATACAATCTTATATGTTGGTTTTTGCCAACATCATTGCTTACGTAGATTGGGTTTTAAGAGCCTGGTCATTTCCTTGCGTTGTGCTCAAGTATAAATTTCTCTTTGCTAACAGTCATACGATAATCTGTGCACGTAATAAACTGTCACATGGTGGTGGTTATTATCTTGTTAATAAGGACAATCTGAAAATAATATATCCGTGTATGCTTGTGTCAGCGAATGGTGAACTAAAGCCCCGAACTAGCATAGTCATTGAATATTGCCAATGCAACACCAACGTGTGTTCGTTGCAATCTATACAATCAGTTCGCTATAGGTTTTTCATTATCATCGCTGCTAACAATGATATTGAACATGAGTTTTATAGAGCGCAGTGGAATTATAGTACTAATAGCATCAATTAAATGATTATGAGCGAGTATAGAGGATATAACAGGAAGAACGAATATATCGATTATACGAAATTACATAGGATTCTGAACTCCCACTTATTTTTATCAGTATCTTCCAGCATATGGTTGTATTCAAATTTTAACGCAAAGCCATGAAATAAACACGGCTTTGTGAAATTCGCGAAAATGTTTAATGCTTATATCGCGTCTTTTATATATTAAAGAATTATCAATAACAGCATACTTATATTCAATGAAACTAAAAACATATAAGAATACAGAATATAGAATACAGAATAGTAGAGAAGCATCAAAGAGACTGCTGATAATGATGAAATAATTGATCATTGGCAAAGTCTTACGTGTTATGTAGGATTTACTACCGTCAAAATCAAAGCTGAACATTTGTCTCTGGTGCATGTGTATTACAAGTGTGCATATTTGCATTATAATATACGCGCACACGTTGCATCGAATGGTAAAGAATATTATATTCGTATTTCGCAAATTGGCAGAGTATTCCAATGACAGAGTAACAGAGTCACCATCATCAACATCGTTTCGATTCTTGTCGGTTAGTTCTAGAGCGTGCTACTACCGGCGCTAAGGATCGACTTATGAACGAACGAAGTAACTTAATTGTTACATTACTTTCTGTTTTGTCGATCCTTCGCCGTCGTTGATCTGTTTATGCCGTATTCAATATTTATCGGATAATTACTCTAGATAATAGCAATAAGCTGTAGTAAGGATTTGCTATCTTATCTTCTACCATGACAAGTAATATTGGATCTGTAGTTTAATGAATATAATAGGTAGTAATGTAGTTGATGTGCCTAGAAACAACGCTTCGTTATGTCAGTTCCATCTATCGCTACTTTGAATTGCGAATCTATTTCTCTTCATCCAGATCAGACGATAAAGAAACATTATCTTGAGATGAGAGATCTTCTTTGTTTAATGAGTCCATTTATTCCACCCCTAAAAAGAGAGAATAACATATAAAATTATATGTGAGCATACATATTGTTTTTAATTACAATTAAAATATATTACGATAATGAATGTGTAAAATTTATTATACGATTAAAATTGTTGAAGTTATTTCTATAGCGTATGTACCTGAACGAAGTACGCCATTCTATATATCACGAAGAAATAATTATTGATCTTATAATATTTATAAATTGATTATCAAATATAAATCGAAAATGTATAAAAATACCGGATGTTGTTTGTCTTGGACAGCATCAGGAATTCCCCAAGAGGGAGCATCTAATTTCGTTGGTTCAGTAGGAGGCATTTCTGCTAGTCCAGGTGCCCCAAATTGTCCAGGCAACAAAGTTAAACCTGGCATTAAAGATAAAGTGGCAGCACTTCCATTAGGAAAGGGTTGTTGAGCGTCCACATGACCCTGTACAATTACGAAAATAATCATAAAGTAAATTATTTTCTAATAGAAGATTTTCATTGACAAATCTACTAGTAGTTAGAATAAATCATAGATATATACCTGGAAGGAAGATTCCATCATTTGATGAAGTTCGGCATCAACATTAGATATACGGTTGTAAGTAGCATTTGAACGAAACATCTGATGCCTATCTATGCCAGGAGCTAAACTTGCCCAAGATCCCACTAGTTTTTCGTTATTAAGCATCCAATTGAGGGATTCGGCATCACCACCAGGTCCCATTCCTGTAGCTGTATAATTCTTCCACGCTCTTTCCGTACCAATCGGTCGCGGCACTTTTCTATCTTCTATTTTCAATTGATTAATTTCCTGAGCAACCTGTGCCGGTGACGATGGTGATATTGTTGGTGAGCCTCCATTTTCCAGACTTGTAATTAAGTCTATACTACCAGGTTGTGCGGTCATATTTGCCATATGATTCGAAAAACTAATTTGTCCCATCATTGGATCCTGATGCGGAGGATAATTAGTATGAGGAGGTGCAAATGGCCAACGAGTTTGACCATTTGCCGAGATGCCAGTACTAGGTGTTCCACGTGATGGAGCTTGATATTTTCCTAGAGGGAAATTACCCAGCATGGCTAAATTATTGGTTTGCATCGCGGATGGAGGAGGTGCTGGTACGGTAGCAAACATATTGGGATGAATTCCTGATCCTGTGTTAAACATAGTCACTTGAGGCTTGCTACTCAAGTGCAATGAACTAGAGAAGTCGGGCGCTCTGGGGTTCAATCTGGACATACTAACGGTAGTATTTACAGAAGCAGACTGTGGTATAGTCTGTGTATAACTTTGCATATGAGGATGAAAGGGTAATAAAGGATGCGCTGCTTGCCCTTCGTTTGGTACCATTTTAAGTAAACTCGAATTTACGCTTGGATGTTCGTAACTGCCATTATTAGTTTTGAATAGACCAACGTCTAGCGTAGGCTGAGACGTAGAGGGCATAACGTGTGGCTGATGCGTTGTCGCGTTCCGGGTTGTAAGATCACCTTGAAAGACTGGCCGATTAAATTGCGTGATTGTCGAACCCATTTCCATACTTTGCTGAGGAATCACTGGTCGAGCTACGGCTAAACTACCCGGTGGCTTATTCGGAAGAGGATGTTCATTATAATTCGCGGAGGATTGGAATTGAGGAGGCTGTATTGGATTATGTACGGAGGATGAGATACCACCGCCTATGGCATTTCCAGACGTATTCGTTACGCCGCTAGATTTACTTGAAACGGGAGAACACATAGCTGTTCCTCTGTAACCTGGTGCCTTAGATGCATCCACCTATACGACAAAGTAAACAAAGGTCGAAATAAATTATATCTTTGCCAAAAATTTAGCAACCGATTATTATCATATTACTTAATGACAGAAATTCCTGGTAAGTTCTATTGCAGAAGTATTCAACAAGACAATATGCTAACCTGAGGTGGAACACTATCGATGAATTTGGATGTCGATGAGCCAGATGTATTTACTGATACTCCACCTCCTGCGACCGTGGCGAAGTTCATACTTTTTTGAGATTCATTTTCTCTGCCACCCCACATTGATTGCTGTGTCACTTTTGTGAAACTATCATTAAATAGGGAATATTCGAGTGGTGCATTGTTCGGTTGTTGCTGCTGCTGCTGCTGTTGTTGCTGTTGTTGTTGCTGCTGCTGTTGTTGCTCTTGCAATGTAGGCGCAATAGGAGTAGAACTACGCACTTGCTGTTGCTGCTGTTGTAATTGTTGTTGTTGTTGTTGCTGCTGTTGCTGTTGTTGTTGTTGCTGTTGCTGCTGTTGTTGATGTTGTTGCTGTAAGTTTTGAGCTTGCGATACAGCAGGCGGTGAGGGTGTTACACGTACAGAATTAGCAGAAGTTGACACCACATTGGTTTCCGAACAGGTCGACGTTACGTTTATGCCAGACGGAGTTACACTTGAGCCAGACGAATAATTAGGTTTTCCAGTATAATGAGGTGCGATAGTTGGCGGGGCAGACAAAGTAGCTAGTGGTCGGCAGTGCTTTGGCGATGTACTAACTAGAGACTGTTGAGAAGATGTCTGAGCTGTACCTGCAGCTGTGGCCGATACTATGGTCACAGTGTTGGCTTGTAGAGACTTTTGCTTGTTTACAGTAGTATGAGTCGATTGCATGACAGTGGTAGAAGTATGTGTCGAGGCAGTGATCTCAGAAAGTTTAGCTGCAAACGTTTGCGTGGTACTTGTTGTTACAATTTTTGTTGCCCTTCCTGCTGTCATGATTGCGCTGGTATAAGACATTGTTGTCTTCGTATTTGATGATGAAGCCATTTGGGCAGCTGCAGCTTGTGCACGTTTTTCAGCTACGAATGAATCAATGTAGTTATTATTAATGTATTTATATGACGGATAAATACAATACACAGTTGATCGTATTTATATTGCACTTGAGATTCATTTTCGATTTCTATTTTTTTTTAAACTAAATTTTCATGGCTGATATTTCTCACAGTGCATTTGATAAATATTTAACGAGAGATGATTATTCTTAATAAGAAATTTTTAACTTACCTGCGGCTACCAATCTAGGCGCTGTAGCCCTTGGTAAAGATGTTGGAAAGGCACCGGCAAGTTTAATAGTGGACGCGCTCCGAAGAGGAATCAGTTGATTGACGGTGGATACTCCCGATGTGTATCCTGATTTGTTCGATTGAGGATTACTGGTAGTAGATCCCAAAGTAGTAGGCTTATTTACAGGACCAACTTTAGCCTTTGTTGCCTATAAATTTATATACGAATTTATTAGAAAAAAGATATTTATTTAATTTAATGAGATTTTTTTTACACGAAATTATGAACTTACGGCAACAGTGGAGACAGCTTAATGAGGATTTTTTTTTTTTTACACGAAATTATCAAACTTACGGCAACAGTGGAGACAGCTTTATCCCAAGATGAAGTCGTAACAACAGTAAGTTTGGACTTTGGCAGCATTTGCAGGATATCAACATCTGGATCTTTTATAAGTGCTGCAATTAGTGTGTGTGCTTGTTTTGTAGCATCAGACGATCCTCTACAATTAAAATAATATATAAATATATGTGTATACATATCAAATCAGATTTTTTTATTTAAAGACATATTTATATTATACAAAATTATGCTTATAATACATACTTGATGGTAATTATTCTTTCCCCTTGAGATTTGCTTTGTTTTTCTACTTCAATATGAGCGCCTGTTGCACCCCTAATGGCATTTATATTACTTCCACCTCTACCAATTACTCGACTAATAGCGTTTGGTGGCACTGAAACTTTTTTAGAACGGAAAGGAGAGTTCATGAATCTCCCCGAATCATCAGATTGGCCCCTGTTAAATATAATATATAATTTATTTATCTTCCTCTTTAAAAATAGAATTTATTATTATCCAAGTATAATCAAATATCAGTTAAAATAAAACGCTAATATAAACTTAAAAAAGTGTGATATAGGAAGAAATAGACATTAAAGTATAGGTATATGATAATCAGATGTAATCTTGAATAACTTACTTGCGTACAACTTCTTTCCAACCTTCCTCGCGTTTACCTCCTTGTTTTGGACTAGTCGTATTAGTTGCTTTTGAAGATGTATTTAAAGAATCCCCGTCATATTGATTACTGTAAGGTTTTTTCCCTTTTCCAGGTATATATGTTTCATTGCCAGTGGCCTCAAAATCTTCTCTATCGGCTGGATGTCTTGATGACTCAAATACCAATTGTCCTTTCAGTTTACGTTCTCCACAATTGACAGAGGTTCTTGTACTTGTGGTCGAAGCGGAAGTCATAGATGTTGCATTGGTGACATTACTCAAATTTCTTCTATATAAAGATCAAATAAAAATATGATATACTCGGAAATGAATTATCATACTTAAATTTTGTCATTTAAATCATTAATAGTTAAATAAAAAAGAAGAAAAATATTTTACATCTAAAGGACTTATAATTAATTACGAAAAGTGAAGTGTGTACTTACTTTTCGGAAGTACTATTTTGCGATTTAGTAGGTGTTACAGTATTCTGAGGTAAGGAAGTATTCTGCGTGATAATAGATTTAGATGATCGTTGTGGGGAAGTATCCTTGTCATTGTTACTAGGACTATTACTCTTTTTCTTTTTTTTATCTTTTTTCTTCTCTCTCGCTTTGACATCATTACTACTACAACTACCTTGACTGTTTGCATCAATACCACTATCACCTTCCTCCCTATCAGGATCTTCCGGGTTTCTATTAACAGGTGATGGTACACTATCCACTCTTTCACAACTATCGCCACCTTCGTGTTCACTATCTTCCGTTCTATCACATTCTTCGTCCACAGATTTTTTCTCATTTTCTTCCTTTTCATCAAAATTCGATTCGTTCTTTTTATATTCCTCATGAAGTTTTCGTCTTTCCTCTTTCTTTTCTAATTTCTTCTTTTTCTTCCTTTCACGTCTGCGAGCGGCTGCTGCCTTCTTCGATTCCTCCCTTGTCTTTTCCATATCAAGTTCCTCCAATAGTATTGTTGCATTCTTATTAGCTTTAGCAGCTTGAGTTTCTTTCGCAGCTCTTATTACTTTAACACACTCTTGACATTTTTCTAAAAGCTCTTTGTCGCTAATAGTAGCTATGTATCTTGTCATATCCTGATCACTCGGGAATTGTGTTACATGATTTACCATCCACTTGACCACTTTAATATGTCCTTTGCGAAATGCCGCCATTAAACACGATACCTGAATATCAAAACAAAAGAAGCAAAAAATATTTATGACCAAGAATTAAAAATTTATCAAATATTATTCATTCTTAACTTTTATTTATTTTTATACCTAATTTTTTTCTTTTACACATACACATACTCATGCATATATATATATATATATATATATATATATATATATATATATAAAATACATAAATATATTTTTTATTATAATATATTGTATTATGTTATACTATACAATACTTTACTAATAATATATACTATTTGTCTCTTTATAGAGACATCCATAAAAATTAACAAAGGTTAACTTTACCTTGCGATTGTCCTGAGAATCTATATCCGCTCCAGCATGATACAATAGATCTACTACATTAAGATGTCCTCCATTAGCAGCAAGCCATAAAGGACTATTTCCTTTCTTATTCTTCACTTCAACTTGAGTTCCTCTGAAAAATTTTACATTCTAAGTTACTATATGATCGTATGCAGTACATCTAAAGATAAACCGAATACTAAAAAATGTTTATAACAGTACCTTGATAGTAACAATTCTACGAAACGGCAGTGACCTTTGTCAGCAGCAATTGTAAGGGCAGTATCGCGAGATGATGGAACAGGAGTTGCATTAACATCAGCGCCTTTGGTAAGCAATACACGACCTACTTCAACGTAACCTCCACTAGCAGCTTCCATCAATGGTGTTAATCCCGTCTGTATATTAAAATATTTTACGCTTCATATGCTATATTATAGTATATGTATATTATATGTATAAAAAAAAAAACTACCTTAGCGCGATGTTCCACATTAGCTTTTCGATCAAGTAAAAGGCTAACAACTTCATGTCTTCCTTGGAAACATGCTAGTGTCAAAGCAGTATTACGATTTGTTTCTATTTGTGCATTAATATCGCTGCCCATATCAAGAAGTAACTTAACTGCCGCTATAATTTAAATTTAATCTATGCATTTATGTATATAGAGAAACATTATTTTTATTTTATTAATATATTAAAAATATATATGTATATATATATATATATATATATATATATATATATATATCAAACTGCATACCAGTATGACCATTCATAGCAGCAAGCATAAGCGGAGAAATGCCCAATTTCGAACCAGTTCTTGAATTAATTTCAGCGCCATGGCTTAAAAGAAGCTTTATTATATTCACATAACCACCAGATGCTGCAAGACTTAATGGCGTGTAATCGGAAACATTGCGATGTTCTTTATTGGCACCACGGTTAAGAAGGAGCTCAACCACTTCGTATCTGCCTCCGCTACATGCAAGTGACAAAGGTGTATCCTTTGTACGTTCAGATTGGGCTTCTATGTCAGCTCCGTGATTAAGGAGAATTTCTACTACTTTTTGATGGCCAGCAGTAGCTGCTAAGATCAGTGGAGTAAAACCTTTTTTATCTCTATGTTCTGTAACATTCAGATATAGAACATATCAATTAATATGCATTCAGTATTAATTATCATTAAAAATGTCTTAGAAAAATATATAAATTTATTTTATTATTATGTGTAATCATATAAAGATCATATATAATTCATTCATAATATTCATTCACTTTACCTATATCTGCACCACGACTTAAAAGAAGTTCTACGAGTTCTTCATGACCACCTGCACATGCCAATGTCAGTGCCGTGTCATGATTGCTATCTGTTTCCGAATCTACATCCATACATCCAAATGGCACTGGTGGTACTTGATTGGTAGCATAACCACCTACTGCTGGAACGCCGGTTGTATATTGACCAGCAGCTGGAATAAATTCACCATGAAAATATTGTAAAAAAAATAGAATAAATACATTTTAATTAAAATTAATAATATCACATTTTTATTACCTGCTGCTGGATCTAATTGATAATTTTGTGCTGGAAAGTTAGGAGTTTGTTGCTGGCTAGTGGTAGTAGTTTGTTGTTGACAAGACTGTTGTTGAGAAAGAAGCGGATATCTTGCTTTCTTGCCTTTTCCTGTTGTAGGCGCTGTATAAACTTGTTTCTTGTCAGGAGGAATCACAGTTGCAACGGTGGTCGTTGCTGGTGCTTGAGTTTGAGTGGCAACTTGAACTTGATTTGTACTACAAACTGTAGATTGTACATAACCATTTGATTGATGTGGCATATTGTCCATTATTCCAGCTGCTCCAGTAATTGTGGGTAGTGTTTGGGTAGGAAATGCTTTTTGTAGAAAGTAAAATAAATATGTAAACATTTCATTAAGTCACATACATGTATATTCCATAAGTTAAAATGTATGATAAATAAATAAATATATCTGTATATTTAAGTAAGATAAAGG
>NC_062188.1:16076395-16266395 GCF_912470025.1 Vespa velutina | reverse complement strand
CATATTTTGAATTCTAAGTCTAATATCTCTCTCAAAATTTGAACTAATATCGTATAGAGATTTTATTATAATACATAATAATAGGAATTTTCTAAAATATAAAAGCAATATTATTATCTTTATTTTCTTTTATTCTGATTTATCTTATCACGTAAATTTTCGTTTTATTACTATTTCATAATTGTCTTATTAATATGAGTTTTAAATTTGTCTTTATTTATAGAAGATAATTAATATAATAGTTTAAAAAAAATAAAATAATTGTTAACTATAAAGATATAAACTTATAATTATAAGTTAGACGTGTGTACCGTAAAATATTTATCCACACGTATAACGTTTATGTGCATCATGCATTTTTAAAATTGTATACGTATATACGATTGATGATGCATATATCAAAAATTCATAATATTTGAATAAATGCACATACATTTACTAATATAAATAAATCTAAAACATAATACAAAATAAGAGAACAAAGACAAACCTGAGCAAGTTCGTAATAACCAGCTGAACAAGCAAGAGAGAGCAGACTCTCTCCTTCTTCCGTAGTTTCGTGAACACTGCGACCTTCTGTCAGCAACTTTCTTACAGTACCAACGTCGCCGTCAGTGCAGGCCTCCACAAGCGAGCGCTTCTCGTTTTGGGTACGTGGATTATCGCTACGCATACGCGTTAATGCTGCTGCTGCTTCGTCCAATGCACAAGAAACACTAGACGTTAAACGACGGAGCACCTCGTGATCTGCCAAGTGCTTCCCATCGCCTGACGACAATTTGCCTATACCTGCTGCCTCCAGAAGAGCTTCCAAACGCGCTTGAGTTACAGGATCTACTGACCTTTCAGGATCCTCCGGGTTCAATAGAAACTTGGATGACTCTAGATGATTATCTTCATCCAACTCAACTTGATCAATTGCAAAACACTCCACCTATAATTATTATAAAAACAATACAAATAAAATATCATTTATATATATAAAACAATTTTGATTTTGACTATGTAATTAATTAATACGACAAATCCAAATATTTAGATAAATATTTTTCTTAAAATAAAAGTTTCTTAAATTAGTTGGACATTTAAATGAAAAAAAAAAGAAAGAAAAAAAAAAAAGGAATACTTCTTTCCAATGGTTTACTAATCAAATCAAAAGATCATATAATTTTTGATTAAAACTAAAGTACAAATGAAAAATAAAATATTTTATGAACTTGTAATAGAGAAATAATATCGTAAAATAGATATAAAGTAAAATAATATATATTAATTGTGAATAAAAGAAATATTAAAAGTACAGATTATTACAAATGCATAAGATACAAACAAGATATTTAACTTTGCTAACTATATAAGGAAAGATACTTTTCATTCGTAACAGATATAGCTTGATTATAGATACAACAAAGATATCTCTGCAAATGAACATCAAATAAATTTAGTGAGCCTAATAATAAAAGTTAATAAATGTATAATTCATATTTAACACTAATGTTTAAAAATGACTTATAATAAATAAGTATAATAAATAAGTTTAATAAAAAATTACTAAGTCCCTTTGTTTTATAATCAAATATAGTTAATTGATCAATAAAATATTGTCACAGAACACATCAATAAATAAGTATTAAATAAATATAATTACACATTACCATTTAACACATTACGAATTATAACAAATATAAAGTCATCATTATTGTTCTTTTTTTTGTAGAATTAGGAGCATAATTGAATTATGAAAATAAAATGAAAAATACGTTTTATTGTATAATTATTTGAACAACATGGTATGTATTACTTTATCATCAAGCTTTGACACGATTACAAAACGTGACGCTCCTAGATAATTGAGGTTATTTCCGCCAAAGGCAGACTATCAACGGTTTTTATGTACAACCGTATAATATAAATATAATCTTTAATAAAACGAAGTGCGATATCAGCACAATACAATAATATAAATTATTTATAGATGATGAGAAATATATAGTATAAAGGCCACGTTGAATTAACAAAGAGGAATGTAAATGAAAGAATTTAAATGCATACGATGTCAATTTAAATTTCGTTAATATATATCAAAAAAAAAAAAAAAAAAACATCTCTCGTTTTACAATATTCGATAAGAATGAATATTTGAAGATGAAAAAGGAATTCGCGAGTGAAAGTATGAGAATAACCTGGCAACTAAACGGTTATAAGAATAATGTGCAGCCATTCCAAGAAGCACACACAAAGATAGTAATTCCTCGTTGAACTATTTCATGCGTACCTACGCTAAAACTTAGTTTTTTGCCCTGTTCCAAAATTAATAGGTTCAGGCGCATTTGCCTTGTGTTCACGAACGTTGTCTTCCACTCTTTTCAATAACGAACACGATCTTAAAAGCGCGCAAGAGAGCAAAAGAAGTAGACAGAGCGGTAGAGAGGGAGAGGGGAAGGGGGAAGAGACAGGAAGAAGACTGGATAGAAAGGTGATCGGAGGGGAAGAACGAGAAAGAAAGACGAAATTCTGCGAAGGTTTTTCGTAAATTATAGAATATGGTGGTCTTCCTCCCCAGTATTTCCTCGCACACGCGTTCAACAACAAGAAGGAAGGCGACCGAGCGAGCGAGGAATATATAAACGAGCAGACAAGCCTTCATGAACACGCACCAAACGTGAGAAATACAAACGAAATCCGCTGGGTGGCGCCCGACATAGTACACGGTTATATAGCAAGGATACACTTGTACAATGCTATATACATATACGTGTCACTATATACGTAGAGCGCGTGCGCGCACGCGACATGAGCGCATATACATACACGCGCACGCGTGCCCGTATCCAGTAAAGCGCAAGTTCCATTGCGAACATGTGTATGCGTACATTCATAGTACATGCCATACATACATGCGCGCGCGCGTTCATCGGTGTATGCGCACGCGCATGGTTATGCAGCATGCCACTAAGAAATTTCAAGCGGCGTGTATATACACACTCTTGCAGTCATGTGGATATATGAAAGAGAGAGACACGAGATGGCATACGAATCTTAACCATCCGAATGGCACCAATGATATACGTATAAGATACATTTTTCGATGATGATACACGGTATTTTCATATTATCTTTTATAATTTTTGTGAACTTCTTTGTCTCCGAGAGAGTAATGTAAAAGTGTTGAAGGACGAGTTTTCAGAGAAGATGCAGGAAAAAGAGGGATAGGTAGACTGTATAATGGAGGATGAGAAGAGAGAAGGAAAGTATTGAAGGATCGTCTGCACGTTTTGCAAGAGCAGGGAAGACTTGCAATTGTCTCTTGTTCACTGAATCTTCACTGGCGTTCTCTACCTATTAACGCATACATTTCGATTATATAACTTCTCTATGCGAATTTCCTTTATCGTTTATTCGTTCGCTCATTCGCTCGTTCTTTCGCTCTTCCTTTTCTTCATTCTTTCTCTCTCTGTCTCTCTCTCTCTCTCTCTCTCTCCTCTCCCTCTCTCCCACTCCTCTTTTTCTACCCCTCCCGCTCATCTATCCTTTTCTATCCACCACTTCCTCTTTCCTTTCCCTTCGAAGGTAGTAAGGTACGATAAACGGCACATAATTTCACATTTATTAAAGAAAGAATACACAACGCTTTTGATGTTAAATATTAAGTCAGACGAGAGAATGATCCCAATGGACTTCTGGTAGACGACAATAAAAAAATTTCTATCCAACGAAATGGTAAAAACTCAAAATGACAAAAAATTGATCATTCTCGAATAATTGTTTTTTTGTGCTGAAAAACCTTCGACCGTTCGTATTCTATATATATGTAGTTGGATCGAAATGAGATCGTACCTAATAGTAATAAGTACATGCGTACTACTATGTGGAGAGAGATCTCGAAAAAACGCGAGAGACAAAATAATTCCTAATAAATTCTTATAAGTTGATCGTTCATTCATCGTATCGGCACTAATGTAAGAAGACGCATATAAGTCTTGTTCCTAGAAAAACGAGGAACGTATTTTTGGTTAATGAAGTAGAAATGCACGCGCGCGACTCGTCGCGATTGACGTGTCCCATGAGAGGCGCTCGTCGAAAGTCTAGCGATCACGAACGGATGACTCGATGCAGGGACGGGGCTCTCTCACTCTATCTCTCTCTCTCTCTCTCTCTCTCTCTCTCTCTCTCTCTCTCTCTTTCTTTCTTTCTCTCTCTCTCTCTCTCTCTCTCTTTCTTTCTCTCTCTCTCTCTCTCTCTTACGCACACACACATCCATGTTTCTTGTTTCTCGCCTCGAATCACAAAGATATTATTCCTTAATATAAGTTGGTTTCGCGTTTACCTCTGAAACGCTGTCTTCTTCGCTCTCCGACGAGTCTGTCATAAAGCGTGGCTGCAATTCTGAAAAGGTCTCGGTTTCCGACTTGGTGGGACTAGAGTTCGAGGACTGGGGAGTCGACGACGTCTTCCCAGTATCGTGGTGAACGCTCGCTGATTTTTCGTGTTTTTGGCTATCCGAGGTTGTTCCTTGTGCTACATTCTGCATCTTTACCTTCCAGATGAATCATATGACACTGAGTTATCGCTTCCGTGCCGCGAAACACACACGGAACACTTGCTTTTTGACGATAATCTCAAGCACGATCGCCGTCATTCACGTAAGCTAACACCCGCCATTTCCACTATGGCCGACAGCAAGAGTCCCGGATGCCTTTTCGGCCGTTCGTGCGATTTGGTATGATTCGACGGGTCACAGTGCCTTTCTCTTGGCGCGCAATTTTGAATTCACTTCCAAGTATATTTCTCTTTTTCCCTTTAGTTTTCTTTTATACGCGTTTAATTTCATACTCACAAAATACGAACTTTGGTTTCTATATACGTGTAATCGTTACGCGCATGCATTTGTCACTACTATTTATAATTCAATAGAAAATGTTATGACAAACTGTCATATGCGTCATTAGTTTTAAAACTTAGTAAATGACCGGAAGGTACATTTTTTCCCTTAAATTATTTATTGTCTTTAAAAGAAATTTGTCTCTAAAACCATGAATATAATGTAACTAGTTATTAAGGTATATCTGTTTTTATAAAATAAAAATTATAAAAAAGAAAAAATTTTTTTTTATTTCATACATATTATATATTATAAACGTAATAATTATTAATTATATAACGTAAAATTCACTATATATTCTACATCAATCTAAGTTATCTGTCTTAATGACTTATGTATTCATATTATAACATGTAATTTATCTTTTATATTATTTTTTCTTTTTTAAATATATAAAGTATATATGTAAGAAGAACGTTTCTAGTGGTAGAATATTCTAGTTTTAAAAAGTGAAAAAGCATCTCTTATCCGCCATCTTCTTTTCTTGACCAATGATAATTCATCGGTTCTGTGTGTCTAAACGTTGTAAAAATGAATTTACTTCTAATCCGCCATTTTTACTATTTTTTCGAAATGTAAGTCAGTGGTAAAGTATATTTACATGAAACAATCTGTAAATTTTTATTATAGAATATTAATATTGTAAAGCATTTAATTGAATCACGATGTTACTCGTACTTTATAAAATGAAATTTCATATTTTGTATCCTATATATATTTTAAATATATATTGGATATAAAATATATATATATATATATAGTGTAGTATATATATAGTAAAATATATATATATATATACTATATATATTTTAAGTTTATATAGCAGTGATAAGTTTAATAAATAAAATTATAATTATAGAATTATAATAAGGTAATATATGGTATATTAGTACTTAATTAATATTTTATTAAATTTAAAGTTAATATTTTATTAAATTATTGTATAACATATATTTAAAAGAAAAAGATTAAGTGCCAAAAAGACGTAGAAAGAGTCTTAAACTATAATAACATAAAAAGACAGAACCTTTGACCTCGTTGCCCTAAGTAAAAGAAAAATAAACGATAAAGCTTGAATTTTCAAATGTAGTATGTTACATATTTTTAAATCAATGTCTGAAAGATAGATCAATTATCTTTTAAAAGTAGTCAATGTCCGAGTAATACAATACACAAATTAAACATAATCACATTTTGTGTCATTTTTTTACATAAAGAGCTATTTTGATATTGATACTTCGTGTAATTTTAGTTTTATTGAGCTTTATTGAATTGTTTTCTAAATGATTCATTTTTAATATGTATCACTTTCTATAATAATATTATTTATATAAACATACTATTTTTACAATTTTTATATTCCTTTATAAAAAAACATATTGATTGATTAGAACAATAAGATTGTAATTATTAATATCAGCTTTATTCCATCTTATTTTTATCAACTTCCATCGATATGACTATATAGCAGAGATATTCAGTGTTAACACAAAAATTGAAAATGTATAGCATAAATCATGTAATTTTAAACTTATATTTAATATATTAAAAATTAATTCATTTACAATGATTTTTTACAATAGAATTTAATATTTAGATATACCCAAAGTGTTGTAAATTATATATATTTAGGTATAAAGAAATAAATATATCAAAAAGAACATTTTAATAATTTGATTATATTTCATTTAAAGTATATCAAATGAAGTAAAAATATATATCAGATTAATTATTCTAATTTAAATGAAAACATATCTTTTATAAAAACACATAAGTAATTTATTTTCTACAATAACTATAAAATATTTAATCAGTTATTTATAATGTCTTAATATTGTTTACTTTACAGTAAATAAATTAAGCAATTATTATATAGCATTGTTAAAGGAATCAAAAGTAGAAAGCTTTGCAGTAAAGTATAATATGATAAATGTCAAATATCTAAAAGTACTTCGAGTAGTATATAGTATCGCCTTAACACTATTGCTTTTTAATGCATTGTACTTGTTTTTCTTATGTATTATTTCAATTTTTTTTTTCTCTTATATACTAAATGTGAGAAAGAAGACTATCTTACATTCATTTTTCTAATGATTCTCAAATATGGATTTGAGTAAATTACACATAAAACCGCATTTGCTTATATTTAACAAGACTTAACGTACAATTTATCTTATTAATTATAGTTGCATCCAATGTTCTTTGTTTTAAATCGCCATCATGAGTTATTGTATTTTTTGTTATACACATAACATCGATAACTATCAAGAATTAAAATACAAGTATACGTCTTTCAAACAGATACTTGTACATAATGACACGTCAAGCATATAAATCAAAATGATACTTTTTTTACATTATCAATAAAGGTGTAAACAAGACTGAGTATACTCGCTTTCACTTTTATTTGTACATTTATCCTTGTTACATCATTTTTTCATCTATTTAAATGCAAATATAAGAATTAATAATTTGTTGGGGGCTCCATTGGGTGATAGAATAAATCGTGTAGCTGCTATTATAGAAAATTGTTTAATTTAAAAGATTAAGCTTACACGTTAGTAATACCAAAAAACAAAACTTACAACGTTTATAATAGAGAACATTTTTTTTTAACATTCGTTAGATTGAATAACAAATTATAAAAAAAATCAAGAACTGTTTCTACTATTTTCGCCGCATTAGCTGAATTGTAAAAATTAATTTTTCTTTATCCTTTTCTCTTTTTTTGACATATTATATAATATACATATACACATATATATATATATATATATATATATATATATATATATATTCGCGTCTCAACTAATACGACGAGATCCATAATCTGTTACATATAGTAAAAATAATAAATATTTACATATGACGCATTTATACAAAAAGTCAGTACTCTTGAAAAAAAGTTGGTATGATTGTCAAATCTTCGTAAATGAACACTTCTGTCTTTCTGAATCGATCACGTATTTTATAGTATTTTATAGGATTAAATTTTAATTATCATGACATTGAATAATACTTTTAAAATAATTAATATATTTCTAATAAATATACACAATATAATAAAATTATATAAAAATTTTCCATATTCCAATACTATCTGAATGAACAAAAGATAGGAGTTATAAATATGTAAAAGAGATTGATTTTTTTTTTTAATGCTATTATATTAAACTAACATTCCTTTAACTATAATATTAAATGTTATCGATAGCAGAAAGATAATGTTCCGAAAGATTTGCGTAACTTTGGGCGCAATAATAAAAACCAACTTTTTGTTCTGTGTGTGTAAACATGTATACATATGTGTGTGTGTGTGTGTTGTGTATGCGTGCGCGCGCGTGCGTGCGGCGTGTGAATGCGCACTCTCATTATATCCTAAATAAATAAAAGAAGAGTAAAAATAAAACGAGGTGTGGATAAAGAGAGGGAGCCTTTCATAAAATAATACCTAATCTGCCTTTCCTGCACATTACTTCGCAAAACAATGATAAATAAAGCCATTTGTACAAAGCAGAAGATAATCTCTTCGTCTAATCTTATAAAATTGACTCTTACTGTTAGGAACCAGAATATATGTATATATATATATATATATATATATATATATATATAGACATATATAAAGGTAACAGAGCAGATTAAGAGTCTTCAATCCTTCGCTGCGTTGGAATCTTCACACGTGTATTATAATTAACGTCCAAAAGAGGATTGGTGGCTTAGAAACTTAGAAGAGAAAACTTCAATTCTTTAGCCACATTTAGTAAATGTATTACTAGATGTCTTTAATTAGTGCAAGATTCTAGTAACTAGTCGGACGTGTGTTTTCCTATATGCGTAGTTCATCGTTATATGTCAAATTCCGTAAAGCAATGTCCGATATTTTTTGGGGAGGGGGACATTGCTATTAGTACACATTAACGTTTACTGTATTCATAATCTGCTTGTTGCGCATATAATCATTCTGTACAATTTCTTTTTTTTTTTTATTATTTTTTTTCTGCAATAATAACTTTGACAAATCCCTTCGTTTTGATGCACGCATACAAAATGCCTGAGTTTCATAGGTTTTTTTTTAACATATTTGACTCGAACTTTGCAATGCATCGTCTTGCAATTATCTTGCAAATATAACACAATCGTATGTGACGACAACGATTGTCGCCAATGGTTTGTCGAAAGTTATTGCATTGTTGTTCTCTGTGTTTATATCCTGTAAATTACTAATCTAACCTTTTTTTTTCATTCATATAAAAATAACACGCAATGCGAAGCTATCCAACATTGCTTTGTACATTCGCCCGTGCTCCAATGAAACAAAGTCGAACTTAATAAGCTTAAATTATTAATTGCCAAATCATTAAGACCATCGTTTAATCGTGCTGATGTACAATATATATATATATATATATATATATATATATATATATATATATATATATATATATGTATATATATATTTATGTATATATATATTTATGTATATATATTTATATATATATTTATATATTATATATATTATATATTATATATATATATTATATATATATATTATATATATACATATATATATATATATATACATATATATATATAATATAAAATAATTAATTTTAAATCTAAATTGCTGTATAGAAAACAGGTTTTTTTTGTTATCAGTACGATATTCGAGGAACGTTACTTTCTAAGAAATTTTTCATTGTCCTTTTCTTTTTAAAGAAAAATCAATAACTTTGAGACATAACACGTTAATCTATAGAATCTATATGTATAAAAAATACATATATATATACCACTAGTTTTCAAACGAGGCTATAAAAAAAAAGTTAGCTTTTATCTCAGCCTGAAACACGTTACAATCGAAAAATTGGTATATCTTTTCTTTGGAGAATCACAAAGAAAGATAAAGAAGAATAGTAATATACAGTTTATAATTGGAGCAAAAACAAGGTTTGATAGAAAACATAAATTGTAATAAGAGCACTAACGCGTAAATAAGTCATAGGATTCTAAGGCAAACATAAAAATTGATGGAATTTAATTAAAATTGTTTTCGAAGCTTTTTGATCAAGATTTTAAAAAAAAAAAAAAAAAAAAAAAAAAAAAGGAAAATAAAACAACAACAACAAAAATTGGGATCTCTTTAACAACCACTTTAAAGAAATATACGGCAATGATTTTCTTCGACTTAATTATATTCGTATCTCTATTATTTCGGTGCCAATCTCTACTTATAGCGTAAATTCATGTGCATACTGAGTGTGATTATGTTAGTTGAAAACATTAAAATGTTAATATTAAATGCTTTTTTTGCACGAGATGGTCGGTAATCTAAAGTGCTCATATTAAACGTGTTTCTATATATATGATTGCTTGATATTTACAATCCTTTCAATACTTTGGCTCTCAAATACGAAGAACAAAAGAACATTTATTGCATGTTGTTATCGTCTCATGATTTTTTTGTGGTAATACGAAATCATGGTATAACTATGATATTTATATTTACATATCCCTTTATAAAGAATCGATCGATAAATAATAATAATATTAATAGCAATAATAATAATAAGAAGAAGAGAAGAATAAGAATAATAATACGAAAGAGGATTTCAATATACTTACAGAATAATCACTGGTATCTCTCAGAGAGAAGATACTTAATATATAACGTATTTGTGTGAGTTCGAGTTACATTGGTATATCTATGCGCCGATGTAATAATATTTAAAGTACGTTATTTCATTTGAAATATTATCAAATACGATACACGGAGATCGTCACGAAAAATGCGATTTCTATTCTCATTGGAAGAAAAATGCTTTCAATTTGTAAAAATCGATAGACAAATTTGTGAAACTGTAACTTTACAACAATATAACACTTATCATTTCCATGAGATTATTATTTCAATAATTATTATATTCAGAATGTTATTTTGTATTCAATTTATATCGCATTTTCTATAAAGAAAAAACCACAATAGGATGCAGCTTGTAGAAGCTGTATTTAAAAAATCTAAACGATTACTTTCGATGTTTGCAAAAAGTTTCATCTGTACCATTTTATCTACCAAACTTTGTGAAAACATTAAAATGAAATTACAAAGTAATACATATTAGAAAAACATGTACATTATGTATACCGTTGAATGTATATGTTGAATTTGTGAAATATGTTACACCATTTACAATGTAACTCATGTTTCAACAGAACTATCGATTGAAGTTCAACCTTGATTTTGTCGTGAGTCTACAACCATGAGTAAAAACTGAACATTTCAGTATTCGGTGGTAATACTTTATGGTCAAGTATCGTTAATCTCATGTCTAATGAATCGTATAAATAAGCTTCTTTGCCTCTACCGCCTGATACAACTTAATTCTAATTACCAAGCAAGAAGACTTCTACACAATTCATTCGTGTGTATTCCGTGTATGACAACGTATATCTCGAACATTGCTTTGTGTTACGTCGATAAGAATTGCACTGTACATTAACTACTCAACGATATCATCAAATTCTGCTAAAAATTCATTAAAGTAACAGTGACTAAAATTGACTGCCACATTTCTGTACATGTTCAATTTTGTATACCACTATACGAATTACTTGCCCAGTTTACATTGTTGTCTTCGGCTTCATTGTTAACTTTCTGTGTTGGATTATCAGTGGAACCTGGATAGAACAGTAAAAATAAAAATAAATATATAAAAATAAATATATAAAAATAAATATATAAATATATAAATATATATATATAAAAAAAAAAAAAAAAAAAAAGAAATAATCGAGATAATTTAAAACTTTTGAAAGATATATTTTTCTTATTGACCTTTCCATTTCAAAATATGGAAAGAGAGGTATGCCAAATTTGAAGAAATTAAATATTATGAGGGAAAAAAAAAAAAAAAAAAAAAAAAAAAAAAAAAAAAATACTTACAAGTGTCATGTATCTCTTCCTGCTCCCTTTCTCCCTCACCTTCTTCTTCTTCCTCCTCTTCTTCTTCCTCCTCTTCTTCCTCCTCCTCCTCCTCGTCACCCGATGAAGACTCACTATCGCTGTCAAAACTTTCGGAATTTGCTGACAAAGAATATCTATCATAATCTTCGGGATCAGAATATACTTCTGCTCCAGGAAAAATATATCTTCCAGGTGTTAATTGATAATATGAATTATCTATGAAAACAAAAATTTTTATCAAATTAAAATATAATTATCGGTCAACTGAGATGTAAATAAAACAATTTACATTAGTTTTATTTATATATATACCTGGTAATCTAGTAGCAAGACTTTCTCTGATTTTAGGAGGCCAGCAATATCTCTCTAATTCATTGGATTTCGTTTCTCCAATTTCACCTTTTTCTTCTGAACTATCAACGCTATTACAACTATCGCCTATACCAGAATCCATAGCCGAATCAATAGACGTTTGACGTGGCTTAAAAACAGTTTTCTCGTATCCAACATGATTCATTAATGTTGATTCTTCATCAGATTTTGTTATTTCTTCCCTACTGCCGTCAAATCGATTTGTTTCTGAAGTAATGTTCGTTAACGTATTGATTGAAGGAAATTCGATTAATCTTGGAGCCACTTGGCATTCTTCTAAATTATAAATTTGGCCATTATGTTCAGACGTTGATTCCACAGATATAATATGATTCTTAGATTCTACAGAATGTATCGTTTGATCACTAGTTTCTGTTGCATCCTTACACGTAACGTAATTTATAACGGAATGGCACCCAAGATTCATTCTTTTAGGACTATTTTCATTACTGGAAATATCTAACCTTCGCTTTGGACTTTCATCTAAGCTATAAGTTTCTTCTACATTTTCTGTACGAGTAATTTGGAAAGTCGAAGAAACACATACATCTGTTGTATTTTGGACGTATTGAGCTATCGGATTTGGATTGATTATTAAATTGTTTGGACTCTCTAAAGAAATATTATGTGATGTTAAAATATCGTCTGTACTACTTTGTGGTAATATTGTGTGATCGGCAATATCTTGACTTTGTTCCCACGTATCGTCCGGTACACAACGCGATGGTAATAGTTGAGATGCTTCTTTTAGGACTTTTTCACGCCAACATACTTCTTTGTAATTATCACCCATTCTGTAAAAAAAGAAAAAAAAATCATCATATTAAGAATATCGTACTCATCGTATATAAGATGAGAAAGAGAATCAAAATCAACTTACAAATGACAAAGCTGATTTATAATAATATCTCCATCTCCCAATAGCTCAACGTCAAATTTGAGATGCGGCAGGGATTCGCGATTGATGAGAATTTGCGGGACGTGAGATGGAATAGATGATGGTATTAATGCTACCGGCTGAACCTTTAGAGATGATCCAATGACAATTAAAAGATCACAATCGTCCTTATCTTTTGCCATGGCATCATGAAATGCATCCGGAAGACCTTCGCCAAAGAAGACTATGTCAGGTTTCATAATACCTTGAGACACGAGATCTGAAAATTGAAAAGACAAAAATATATTTCAAATACCAAATTGATTTTTTCAATTAAATATGGGAGAAAAGAAAAAAAAAAAAAAGAAAAATCAGGATCAGAGAGTAATGGCGTCTTTTTCACTCAATCATAACATACTTCAATTGTAAATGTCAAATGTGATAAAATGGCAAGCGGTAAACTGTAAGCCCGTAACCACGTCTGATTGGCGTTTACGGGGTTATTTGATGCAATTTTATAAGTTTACCTTATTATGCTTATTAATAAGCGAGGTTTTACTCGCAGTTATGATTGACATATCGACTTATGTGTGGATCAGTGTAAATGGCAACATCATTTAGCGAAGATGTATTCCGAGAAGAGCAGATAATGTTCTCACATGGCCATCGACTCGCGACACAATATAGGAAAGGCTAATAGCAGAAACTATCTCTAGATAGCTAAGTTTCCATACCATAGAAACTGATAAGCCAGATTACGAAAGACTGCAAATAAATATACTATCAGCGGAGATCAAATATAAATAGGTCATCCATTTACCTCTATAATTTTCATTGGAGTTGGTCTCGGCTATTGAAGGTAGGGCGTTCACTCTGCATTTTGGACACAAAGGTATTCTTTGGGCAAAGATATCTTCTCTGATGTCGTCCGCTTTAACTTGATATTTACACCTTGTACAGGAAGCAGTAGCAAACGAGCCTTTGAGAAAAAAAAAAAAAAAAAAAAACATAGAAAAAACGAATGCATAATAAGAAATAGGACGATTAAAGAATTTCAATATTTTTTCTATTTAACGAGAGATACTTTCGATCTTACATTTCCATTTTTTCTTGAGTACAAGCAACCCTTGTATAACACGATACTCCAAGAACACGGTTTCGATATAGCACGGTACAAAAATTGCGAAATACCCTCCTATATCACGGTTTTGATATATACAAAACAAATTCGCCTAATTTATATTACTTCCTAGCTTTTTATAACACGGTACATAACCACGGTAATTAACCGTGTTATAGGAGGGTTGCCTGTACCACAGGAATATCGAATTTACATACCGTGGCACTCTATCACGTTTTCAATGCCAGCTACTTGTTCCAAAGTATCGATATTTTGTGAATAATTTCGTAAAAGTTTCTTCTGTTTGTCCAATATTTTTATAAACCTATGACAGGGGCTAGGTTTAAACTGTCCTGGATATATTTCACGTGCAAATTTGTAAAATGGCCTAGGATCTTGACCAAAATAATTGATATCAAACATAGCCTATGAAATAAATAGTAAAGATCACATATTAACAAAAATAAATGTATGAAGTTAAATAAAATGTATTAAAGCAATCAAATTTATTATTTTGCACTACCTGTGGATCGGGTAAATCTGGAAAATCTTGAGCGAGTCTTGAATATATACCATCTCTACTTCTAAAGTCAGGTATACCGCAACTTACACTCACACCAGCGCCCGTCAGAACTATGATTTTTTTACTATTGCGAATTAATCTAACAACGTCGGACAACGTATTTATATGCCTCAACTTTTGCCTTCGTGGTGGTTCACACATCATATTTAATATTATCTAAAATATCGAATTGCTTAGCATTAGTATATCCTGATCACAAATATTTTATTTAATGTATTTTCATATTCTATTCACTATTTAATAGATACCTTCCACAGCGTCAGGTCATCAACCTGCTCTGGAATCTGTGTGGAATCCATGAGTAGGTGATGTAAAAGATCTCGTGGATCTGTACCTATTAACATTTGCTTTTCCACCCACGAACAGGCGTTTTGCCACTGATTACCAACTTCTCCGTTACCAGAAAGTTCAGACAAACCTGATAAATCTGACAAATTGGATACTGTCGATGACACTTCGTCTTTTTCATCTGCAGTGTCAATCCTAATACACGAACGATAACAATAAATAACTTAAAATATTTCAAAATATAATATAATTTAATGATTTCAACTTACGGACATCCAGTATCGTCACTGGTCGAATCAATTCTAGATGAAGATGTCAAATTTGTAGCATCTGAAGAAGTGGAAGCAGACTTGGATTCATCGCTTAATTCAGCATATGCGCTGTCTGTACCCGATGTTTCTATATATATATAAAAGAAAATAATCATTAATTATTTTATTACAAAAAATTACTGTTAGATTTTAATTCTTAAAAAAAAAAAAAAGAAAAAAAAAAAAAAAAAAAAAAAAAAAAAAATAGAAAAAAACCACCTATATTGTTATAATATAGATTCTAATGAATACTATACATATCTAATTTTAAATATTATTTCAACCAATATATTCATGCAATTATAAATTATTATTTCAAATGAAAATATACTTTCTTCTTCTTGTTTGTATAAAAAATTTGTATATAAAAAAAAAAAAAAAAAAAAACTTAATAACTTTATATATCCTTTTAGAAATAGAACAATATAATAAATCTATTAAATTCTGTTTTGTTATCAATGGATCATAAATATAGATTTCAAAATTATTTTATGTAATTATAAAAATGAATTTATATTTTTATTACTTCGTGTCAATTTTTTTTTTTTTTTAATTTATAGAAGATGTACATTTATATTTATTAATATTTAATTAAAAATAATAGTTCAGATATAAATTTCATCTCATTATTTATATATTTGATTTATAAATCGTTGTTTTCATAAAAATAAAAATAAAAAAAAAAAAAAATAATAAATAAAAAAAAATTAAAAAAAAAAAAATAAAAAAAAAAATAAAAAAAAAATAAAAAAAATGTTGAAAAAAATGAAAAACGTAATATTGATTATATCCGAAGATATTAATAGGGGGAAAAGAAAAATGGTTTTATTTAGAAAATCGCTATCCATTTATAAAAGTCGATGAATTATTATTAAAATATCTTTATATATATACATACATATATATATGTATATATATATATATATATAGATACATATATATATATATATGTATACATATATATGATACGTATATATATATTCTGTAAAAATGATTATATTTGTAGGATATCATATTTTTCCCGCCTATCAATGTATATGCGCAATGAAGGAAAAACAGTTACGTTTCTCTTTTATGTGAGAATTGTGCCATCTGTGAATCTCTGCGAATGAAGCGCACCGAGATGCTACTGTCACACTAATCCTTCGATACGCGCCTCGAATGCTTTATGTTCTAAGGAAAATTCTTCTGTCTTTTTTTACACGCGACATTGAAAAAAATGCGACCAATAGCAAGGAAATCATAGAATACCGGCCTTATAAAGTTGCTTGAGGAAACTGTTAACTGCGGTAGAAGTAAAGTATTTAGAAAATACGACGCACGAAGCGCAACTGTCATGGCGTCCTCAGTACTCGCTGCAAACAGGATCAAGCTAAGACAGACCATGGAAAATGAGGTGACGCCTTTCGCTCCGCCATCTTGCAATTTTTGTCGATTTCTTTAATTAATCGTTCATAATATTGCGAACATACCTTCAAAATCTTCATTCGCTCTGTCGCGTACGATCTCGCAATCTCTGAAATCTGGTTCAATACTGTTGATAGACGTATAGTCGTAACCGTCGACCTTTCGCCGTTTTGCTGGGGACGAATATTCTGGCACCTCCGAGCCCGACGCCATTTTCAACAGCAATGCATTGCACACTTTGATGAGCGGGCCGGTAGCTTAACAGAGGTCGCTTTTGTCCACGATATCCCCTCCTTGGTCTTAGATGAGAATAGGAGACGGCAACTAGACCGATTTCTACCACTTAACAATAAAATCAAATAATGGCACAAAAACCATCATTGAAAATTATAGTCATAAATTTTTTATTTTAATCTCGATTATAATTCTTCATAAAAGACTACGCGTGCATACAATATTACATATTTTATTAAGAAATCCCATTTAATTCATCAAATAAATTCATAAAAATTTTAACCATTTTTTTCATTATTGTACAATATATAAAAATATCAAATGTAATAAGAAAAATATATTTTATTTATGTACTTAGTTTTATAATACAATATATATTTATCATTCATTATTTCATGATGAAGTATTCCTCAAGATCTATATCATTTCTTGTGTATATCTGACATGTAAATATATATGTATGTCAAATATAATTGAAGTAGGAGAATTTACATATTTTTTATTTTAATACGTTGTTTTATTAAAAAATACAAAGAGTAAAGGAAAAGAAAAATTAATTTTCTCTTTGAACATCAGTGAACTGCTTCGCACACTTAATTACACCAAGAGGTTAACCAAGTAATCACAAATCGTGTATTTTTATTGATTTACTTATCTTTAATAATTGTGATAGTTATTGCTCTTGTAATACTTTAAACGCAAGGAATATTTATTGCGTGAACTGTAAATGTACATCTCATATAAATAATTGAATCGACTAAAATGTATATATATATTCGTATAATGTCATAACATATTTATATATGAAAAATAATTAAACAATACTATAGGATAGTACTAGTATTAATTAAGTAAAACAAATTAAGCATAAATTTAATATTAACAACTTGATTGTATATAAGAGCATATATAAGGACATACACACAATCAATTTTTTTCCTTTTACAATATTTTGATTATTTATGTCAGAATTAAAATCATAATAAAAAAATACTATTTTTCAATGTAATTATTTATTATATTACAAAGAATTATACGTTACTTTAAATTAATTATACATTAGTTTTTATCATTGTCTCTTTTCTTTGTATCTTTTCCTGTAAAATATTTAAATAGCATAACAACAGGAATATTGCCCTGTTCATGTTTTGGTACATATTTTTCTCGAAAAAGATACCAAACAGAGTGTATTACACTTGCAAGAATTACAAATGATGCTAACGAACGTACCATTAACTTCATGGGTTTTATGGGTTCCATTTTTTCAAAAGTATTATATTTCTTTTTTGCAGAAATTATTTAACAAGATGTTAATATTTCTTGAGTGATATTAATATCAACAGGTTTATAGAGAAACTTTTATTTCATTGTATTAATTATTCAGACATAGGATCGGAATTTCTAAGAAATTTAAAAAATTATATTTTCCTGAAATCAAATATATATATTTATAAAGTCTTTTACAATTATTACTAATCATAGAGAAATAATACCAGCAAAATATAATATTGACTTTTACTTCAAATTTGAAGTTCTATATACGAAGAATCTATTTCAAATGGTATATATTGTATAAGATAGTAAAATTTAAGAAGTTTAGTTACCTTAAATTATCTGATTCGTTAATAAAATTATTTATTATAATTATTACTATTACTTAAGATTATCATAAAATAAAAAAATCATATGAAATCGCTGTTGAAAATAAATTTTTTCTCTCATGTAGGATGTATTTTAAATAGGTTGTGTACAAATACGTAATGGATGCATCTATGTTACGTGATTTAAATTGGAAAGATATAGCTTATGGAATTTTTATTCTTAGAGAGAAGTCCATTAATACCTTAAATATAGAAGAATCTACAGAAAAAAGATCAAAAGAGTATATTCCCTATTCCACTCTGTTTTTCTCACAAAGAAATAATCATATATGCACATGCGTCACTTGTAAAACTTTCGTTGTGCCCTTATAATGTATTGTATCTGCTTATATAGAAACGAAGCTTAAGTTGTACCAACACAAATACATTACAATATTTGTGTTGGTACTTTTAGTGATGGTAGTGTAATACACGTGTTGACTTTAAAAGTATACAAATTTAATTTACTATTAATTTATTAATAAATATTTTCAAGATTTTATAATATCTAAAATTTATTCTAGTAATTTTTTAACAAATACATAAAAATGAGTGTAAGTATTAGATATATTTTGATTTTATATGAAATTTGTAATTTTATTATAAAATCTAATCTTCTGATATGAAAACAAGTTTAATAATTTTTGTTTTATGTTTAATAAAATAATTAAATATAAACAGTAAATATTTTTTATATTTTTTAATATCTATAATAATATATGTAAGATAATATTTTTTTTTCTAACAGAAGCAAAAGAAACCAAAGATTAGTAAAATTAAAAGAAACAATCAGACAAAAACAAAACTTTCAAAACAAGGGAAATTAAAAACACGTAGACACAGGCAATCTAAAAAACAAATTCAAAGAACTTTACCAAAAGTAGACAAAGTAGAAGAAGAAGAAAGTGATAATGGAGAAGATTTATTACATATGGTTGAAGAAGATGATTTATCTTTTTTACAAAATGCTATTTCTAATAAATCTTATAATTTATTGAAAAAAATAAGATTGAATGAGTATGAAATGAATCATTTTTATACAATTATATAATTAAAACAATCAACATAAATTGATATTTATTTTAGGGTAGTTGTAAATCATAAACAAGGACAAAAATCTAAAAGAAAACAGGAAGAAGATCAACTAGAGGAATCGTATGAAGATCATGTATCAAAGTTGAATGAAAGAAACGGTATAAAAAAGATGCGTATGTTACTTCCTATAAAAACTCAACAAGGAGTGATAGAAAAGAGAATTATAGAAGAAAAAGAAGAAGAAGAAGATAAGGAAATTGAAAATAATGAAGAAAGTATGTTTGAACAAAATGGGGAAGATGAAGAATTAGATGAACATGGAGAAATTAATTCATATTTACAAGTAAATCTTTGACAATTATATATTGACTTTATATTAACCAAATATGTTATATTACATATAAGAGAGTTACTTGAATTCAATAACTTTAACTCTAATAACGATAAAATAATGGAATTTAATTAATATTGTAGAACAATTTAAATAAGGAAAATGGTGAAGCAGTATCTACTGTAGAACTTATAGCATGTCGTGAAGAAATATTAAAATCAAGGCGCTTCAAAATTGGTGTATTGTCTAGTACACTTTTAGAGAATCCAGAACTTAAATCTAGTAATTTTAAAGTACTTTTGGATTTCATGGAAGAAAGTAATCCAGAAATCTATATTACAGTTAAAAAATTGGCAATGATATCACTTTTAGAAGTATTTAAAGATCTTTTGCCATCTTATCAAATTTTACAACTCAAACCAGAAGGCGTCAAATGTTTGTATATTTTGTAAACCTAGTACACTTAAAAATAATTATATTTGTTTAATATCCTTTAGTTATTAATTTTTATATATTCTTGATTTTTGTTTATTAATATTTTATATTTTAGTGAAAAAGGAGACATTACAATTACAAAATTATGAAGCTGTATTACTAAAAAGTTACAAACAGTACTTACAAAAACTTGAAAAGATGTCTAATATCTTGAGAAAAAAAGCAGGAGACACACGAATTGTTTACGAAAGAGAAATTTTATTGGGAGAAATGGCTGTAATGTGTATGTGTGAATTATTAGTTAACCATCCTTATTTCAATTTTTCCTTTAATATAGCAAACTTTCTCATACCATTATTAAATAACAAAAAGGCTAGTGTAAGAGAAAGAATAGTAAAATATATTTCTGAAGTATTTAAGGAAGATAAGCGTGGAGAATTATCACTTACGGTAAGAAAATTCTACAAAATTATTGTATTAATTAACTACATTCTGTATATAAATACTTTTTATGATTACAGATAGTACGTAAAATAAATCAATTTATAAAATCTAAAGGTCATAGTGTACATGCTGAAGTTATATCTGTGCTTTTATCTCTTCGTATAAAAGATATTGATCTTGATAAAGAGAAAGAAGATGAAACTAAACAAAAGAAACTAATTTCTCACAAACAAAGAATTCTTTCATTAAGCAAACGAGAAAGGAAAAAGAACAAAAAATTAGAACAAGTAGAAAAAGAACTACTAGAAACCAAAGCAGAAGAAAACAAACAAGCAAAACAGAAAATTTTTACAGAAATAACAAGTGTAGTGTTCACAATTTATTTCAGAATTTTGAAGCAAGCTCCAAATAATAAAATTTTATCTGTATGCTTAGAAGGATTGGCAAAGTAAGATAATCCCTGTATTATGTACATATATTTTACTTTATTATTAAAAAGAAAATTTTCTTCATATATATATTTTTGAATTTTAGATTTGCACATTGTATCAATTTAGACTTTTATCAAGATATAGTAACAGTTATAGATAGATTAATGGAGGAAGGTAATTTAGGATTGAGAGAACAACTGCATTGTATTCAATGCGTATTTACAATATTATCAGGTCAAGGTACATCATTGAATATTGACCCTTACAAGTCAGTATATTTTATTATGATATATAATCATTGAAAAATATTTTTCTAAGATAAATATTATATATATTCATTTTACAGATTTTATGTACATTTATATAAAAATCTTTTAAATATTCATTGTGGTAAAACACAAACTGAAATAGAAATTATTTTGAGAACTTTAATACAAGTACTTATTAATAGAAGAAAAAGAATTTCTTCTAAACGTTTAGTAGCTTTTGTAAAAAGAATGATTACTTTAACTTTACAATTACAACATAATGGGGCGCTTGGTTTACTAAGTATTATCAAGCAAATAATGCAACTTGGTAGAGCAGTAGATGTTTTATTAGATACAGATTATACCAGTGGAGATGGATTTTATCAACCTGAAATTGAAGATCCAGAATATTGTAATGCACATTGTTCTGCATTATGGGAGCTTGTTGTCCTTCAGGTATGTAATTCTAAAAATTTAATCTAAAAAATAAATCATGTTTATTCTACATTAACATTTATTTTTTATTACGCAGCGTCATTATCATATTATAGTGCGGAAAGTAGCAAAAAATATAGCATGGAATGTACCTGTAAATGGTGAAGGTAGTTTAAGTTCAGATATTGCTAAACTGTAAGTATATACATACAAATGATATTTAAAAATTTAATAAAATTTGTAATTTTTAACTTATTTTAAAGTTACTTATTTCTGAAATTTTTAGAACACCAGAACAGTTTTATACAGAATTTGATCCAACTGGTGTTGCATTTAAACCTCCTGTGCCTGCACCTAAGAAAATAATTAATAAAGCAAATTCGACAGATAATTACTATAAAAGTAATGAATTTGAAGAATACATTAACACTATCAAGAATCAAGAATTATTTACAGATGGATATGTAGATTTTTATAAAGTATTAAAAAAAGATTTGTCATGTAACATATAATAAAACATATAATAAATTTTTGTATAATAAATGTGTATATTTCATACAATTGGATATGTTTCAATACATTTTGATAAGTTTTTATTTTATATTCTTCATACTTTATTGTGATAATGTTTATTAAAATTTTATATTGAAATCGACGTTTTTCTGTGTTCTTGTTTTTTATTCTTTTTTTTATTTTTTCATTGCAACAATACATTTGTGGCAAAAATACTTTAATTTATTTTCATTACGAATAAAATAAAAGCATTATTACAGCAAATATAATGTTTCTTCTTTGTTCTAAAAATAAACTACAGAAATAATAACGAATATGATTCCGTTTATTCGCTCTACACTTTTTAAATAGTAAATTATTATTTCGGATACTTATATATTCATATATCTAGAATTTATATTGAAAATATATGAGCAAGATCTTTAATATTTCTTTTAATAAGTCTTAGCTAGTAGAACATGAAATAAAAAATCAAAGGAACTAGACTATCTAATTGACTGTATTGTAGGAGAAAAGAACATAAATCCCTAATTTTTCCAATTATCTCTCATATAACTCTTTCATGACTTTACAATGACACAATTTCATCACTTTGTACATCAGTGGATATAAGAAATTGTAATTAATAAGCTTATTGTATTATATGCAATTTTATTCTTAATCCATTATATTAATAAAATGGATATTCTCACATATATATATATATTATATATATATATGCTATCATTCATCCAAATGCTAAAGCTGTACAAAATATGTGTAATGAAAAATGTGATACCATACCAAATGCTATATATGTACAAAAAATTCCTTTTTATACTATACAGTAAAATATGAAATTTGAAAATGAAACATGACATTTAATTTTGTTATCAAAAATGTGTTATAAAATAAAATATTTTATATAAAAAGAAACTCATCAAGCTTAGAGAAATATATATTTTTATTTGTTCTTTTATTTATCCTGTAAACACTCGTAGAACAAGCCCTAAATAAAGATATTATTTAATCAGTTTTTGACCTAGAAAATCCTAGTAACCAATAAGATTTGTAAATTCATTTAAAAAAGTGCATAGCTTTTGCTATCAAATTAGTTAAAAAAAAAAAGAATTATAATGAAAGCATTATATAATTAGATATAATAAACGTCATATACAGGTGTTTATTATAGATATAATTCTAGTTTAGAATATTCACTTTATAATATAATAATCACATTCAATATAAAACAACACATACATATTATTAGATCAACAACTTGAGTATTATCAAAAATGTTGCAAGAAATTAAGTAATGCGTACTTATTACTATAAAAGGGCTCATCCTAACAAAGTTTACAGTTATTTTTTTCTTTTTTATTCTTGAGTACTTCTCAAAATATTTATTGTATTAACAAAGAGTAAGTTCGAATAAATGTAATATTATGTACTATTGTACGATTGTACCATAGACAAATACATCTTGACACTATGAAATTCCAGTCTATACCATTGTTGTACATTCATAGAATATTTTAAAATGTGATGTTTTTTTACGAATTTTCATTAATATATATAATCATTCATTAATGAAAAAAAAATTATTAAAGTGAATATCGATTGTAATGGAATATCCTCAAATGAAATTGTATTGTAAAATTAAATTGTGTCTTTATCTACATAATCAATATTATCTGCTATTAATAATTTGATGAATTTACATTAGAAGTTTATATTAATGACCAATTGATTATCAAGTAATATTGTGCCAATACATTTAACAAGATTATTGCAGCCTTGTATACTGTAATATATATTTAAGAACTGATTATATGGTATTTGAAAATTTTAATTACTTTATATGTTAAAGTAACCGAAATATATACTGTGCATAAAAATAATAAGTAACAACTTGTACCATGTATTTTATAAATAACATCACTTTTGGCTTCCTATTTTAACTAGTACACATAATTGGAAATTAAACTATGTTGTGTGTAATGTAATTTATGAATTGATCAATTAAAAATCAATAATCTTTTATGTATGAAAATAATAGCTTTTCTAATAAAATAAAGAATGTTCATCTTATGTTAATGGAAAGAAATCAGTATTGAATTGAAAGATATCTGTAGTAAGTTTCGCTAAATTCTCAATATTTTGTGTATAGTCATGAACACAAACAGTCTGGAACGATTGTTTCAGCAATATTTTACAAACAAATTCCATGAGTAAAAATAAGAATAAAGTGTTATGCAAGAACGTGCTTAATAATGCTTCTTAAAAAGTTACAGCAAGAATAAGAGATTTTCAATTTAAAGTTTTAGTAATAATAGTAGAGTATAAAGGTAATAAAACAAAGTATATATTAACTTTTATTGGAATGAAGAATAGGATAAGCTAGGTTAAATAACTAAATAAAAAATTTATGAATAATATAAAATTTTTGTAATTATTGTTACAATATTTGGTGCTTGTTCATCTAAGTTACTAGAAATGTAATAATTGAGAATAGGAAGCCAAACAGCAATACAGCAGTAAAATGATATTACTTAATTTATTATCTTTATACTCGTCTAAAATCATAATTGTAATTGCATCATAATTTATAGTTTCACTCGCACACACATTCAAGCATTTGGCAGGCAAGAACCTAATAGACAAATCTAATTAGAAGAGAGCAATATCACTACGATGTCATCATATCACTGACAGAATTTGTAGACATATTAGGTCCTTTTAAAGCATCATTTATATCTCTTCTAAACATTGATAAATTTTGTGTAAACCTAAAATAAAAACAATAATAATCATTATATTTTACAGTTCTTAGATTATTATAATGAATAGAGGAACTAACTTTGGGGAAAAAATATTCTCTATTTAATTATAAATAGAATAATAATATATGTCATTATTTACCTATCTCTATTCTTTGTAAGTAAATTTCTTTCAATGCCATCCATCAAATTTTCAAACCATTGTGCCATCGCAGCTTGTTTATCAACTGGTTGGCTTCTAATAATATTTTCTCGTAACTGATTAAAATACTAAAATATAGGAAATTGTTAATAAAAAATGTATAATGTGTTTTAAGACCATACTTTACTTACCTCTTCATTTAAAAGTATCAGGCCTAATAGAGGACGAGACATGCTCCATTGATTTCTACAATCTTCAAACATTATCACATTTAACACAGTACTTAATATTTGTTGAAGTATTTCAGGATGTTGTTTCAAAACTTCTAAAAATAACTCTCCACCACCAGGAACTACAGCATTTTTTCTTCCTGGATAACCACCCGCTAAGGAAATGTAGTAATCAGATACAATTTAAACAATATTGTTAATATTAAAGATTTGAAACATACCTTTTTGATACAATTGTTTGAATAAATATGTCACTATATGATCAAGGGTTGCACAACAACCGGTACATACCATAGTATCTGAAATAATATTATGTAATCTTAATGTAAATGAAATAAAATATAAAAAGACAAAAAAGTTGTCTTGTTAATAAACAATTATACACTGCAATATTTTTTAAATGCAGTGCTTTATCGCTTATTAAATAACTGTTACATAATATAACACAAATACAAAAAGCAAAAAAACAAAAGACATGAACATGAAAAAAGGGCACATGCATGTAATAATATAATGAATTATATTGCATAACAATCTAAAATTAAAAAATATGGGTTGTATATATAACTAATAAATAACATCATTATTCTATGATATGCTGCACCAATTAATTGCAATGTATTATTATAAAGGCAGAAATAAAAAAAAAAAGCATTGCAATGTAATATACTTTCAATGATAACAATTATTAATTTAATATATCTTAAAAATCTATCTACAAATGTTAATGTACTTAGTAATTATGTCAGCTGTGCGGCTGACTGTTCTAGACCCATTGTTTTGCATTATTCTAATAAAAATATTAAATGCATAAATGTGGGTAGCAAAAAAGGAGGCTTTAAAGATAGTCAATTATACAGAATTATGTATCAAAAATTCTGTTTGTAACATCTAGGGTCTAGATTCTACACACTCCAATCCTCTTATTGCCTCTGTTATTACATAAATATTCTGCGTAATTATTTTTTTCTCATAATTACAGAAGTATTTCATGTGTGTATATCTTTATATTACTCCAAATCTAATATGTGTATAAGGTAGATTTTCATTCCAAGCAATAATGCAAAAAAGCATATAACATAGATCTCAGCAAAAGAACTTCATAATTATGAAGAACTACTATTTAAACTAGAAGCTTGAATAATATTAATAATTTTAAACAATCTGAAATATATGTTACAAAATATGTATTATGAATTCAATTGTGAATATCATATTCAAAGAATATTATCATATATCGCATAATTAACAAAGTTGATAATAAAAAATATTTCAATATACACTATGGCTGCACATAGTTATATTCATTTTTAAAAATATTTATCTTTCATTTTATGATATTAATTTGTACAAAGGCATAAAGAGTATGCAAAGAATTTAGTTATCATAAACTTATTCTCTTTGCCTGTAAAAAAAGCAATCAAAAATAATTATAATAAACAGTATAGAATTTTGTATCATTGAAGAAATATATAAACAAATTTAGAAGAACTAAAAAGACTGAATTAAAAAAAGTAATGTATGTAAGTTTTGATAACCTGAAGTAATTAATATAATAGTTTTAAGACATGGCATAGAGGATATAGAGGGTAGTTGTAGGATAGAATCAGCCGCACAGACCTGTATAGGAGTCTTTTTGCGCACCTAGTGCTGTAAGGCCTTCACTGATACTTGAAAGAATATATAAAAAAACTCTTGGTTCCAATGTTGAAAGGAAGACCATATGGTCCTGTGCCAAATATTCAAGCAATACATAATATGTTGCCGATAGTTTTGGATAATCCTATTAAAAATCAATATAGAAATATAAATGTATTTGGCGTATTTTTAAATATTTTATATTAAGATATAAACACACATAATACATACCAAAAGATCACTTTGTGGTATACTGAGAAGTAATTTCACAAATGTATTAAGTGCATTATCTAATGCTTCATCTCCATATAGCCTAAAGACCCCAAAATTTACATAACTACCACAAAGAGCTGCTTTTAACATACTGAAACATATACTAATCCCCTTGAGCTTCAAAGGATAAATCTGATCCTTGGGAACTTCAATATTCAATATATGATTGCCATAGCTACATATCACTTTACTAGCTTCACGAAATAATAAAATTCCATTTGGAGAAGATGCATCAAATTGCAATCGTTGACTTCTATTTAATACTAATTCAGCAAATAATTTCAGGACGGGTGTAGTTACTTGTGGTTCATGATGCCACAATTCCACAGCATGTAATAAGATGGGTGTATAATTCGGATATCTAAATTAAATTCAGGAACAATATTTTTATATAATATATAATACACGCGCGCGCGAACTCACGCACACACTCACTCTCTAATTAATAGCTATAAGGATACATCCAATCAAAAAGCATCATGTAAGATGTTTTAGTTGTGAATGCATATGCCAAACCCCTGAGATCTCTTGCTACACCAATCAATGCCTTTTTTGCTTCTTCTGCTGCAAACAGTGGAGTATCAGCAGCTCCCATTAGTTGGCCAAGACTTTCTAATGCAGCTATATTTATGGAAATAAATATTACCTCACGTGCAATCTAAATTAATTGTATTACATATTTCATGAAATATAAGTAACTGTATACCTGTGAGGGGTAACATAAATGTATGAAATCTTTCTTCATCTTCGCCTAAATCCACCATTAATAATCTACCCAAAGATGTATAAAACATTGATCTGCAGCGCATTTCTGTTACAGCAACATTATTTCCCAAAAATGGAAAGTGTTCTCTCTATATGTCAATAAAAATGATGAAATTATATTTTTCTAATATAATATCATTTCTTTTTTAATCTTATATAATTCAATACTTACTGTATGATTATTAAGCATAAATTGAACTTCTTCTAATTTAACAAGTTTTCGAACACAACTATATCCAACAGAAAGATCATTCAAAAGTTGTAAAGTTTTTGAAATAATTTGTTCACTTCTTCCCCAATATTTCAAATTTGTTATTCTGCGAATTTTTATACAAATTATAAGTAATATGCTCGAACATGATCAAACTAAAGTATAATATGTATAATGACTCACATTTTACGAATAAATATACTGAGTACCATGGCTTCATCATTGAGGCCTAAAACATCCGACAGTCTTCTGTATACTTTGGAATTTTTCTGTACCTGATCACCTACGTATATTTTACGGAATTGTTCAAAAAAACTTAACATTGCTAACTCCAATTTTTCGCAACCACCTTGTGCAAGTCTAGAATCTGTAAGGTTCATTAATTGAAGAACTCTACAAACAAGTTCACCATCCATTGCATCATATTCCTCATTACTGTTAAATGTAACTCTTCCACCAATAACACCACCTAATGTTACAAAACAACCAAGAAAATATAAATAATTAATTATAGATTTCATATAATATTGATATAAGTGCTCATTACCTATAATATAAACAAGCCATGTTAATTGTCCTTCTTGAATAGTTATATCAATTTGTTGGGTTGGGGATGCAGTTTGGGTCATTAATTCTTGATACGTTGTAGCAGCCTGATCGAACAATTGAACTAATACAGTACATGTTTTTTGATATTCGCATCTTCCTATCACTGAAACTTGTTCTAATTGTTGATGAAGTACACCTAAATCATCAAGTGGATCTTCCAAACGTTCTCTAACAACCACTGCTACAGATTCAAGTCTTGATGTAATATATGCATTTGCAATTTCAGGAGTATATGTGTTCAATAAATGCGGATCCCCTGCTTTTACATAGGGCATGGATGATACCATTCTTTGCCAAAGAGTTAAAAGATAATGTAAACTATTTGGTGCAAACTGCCACATTTGTAAACTTTGAACTGTAAACTTTGCGATTAACTGTATTGCTTCTGGATAACCTTCTACCAAAACTAATTCTCCAAGTTGAAAATTACTTTTCAATCGAGATAATAATCTACAAAATTCATGATAATTTCCAGGATCACTGAGACCTTGTGGATTTTGTAATATATGCTTCACTCCATTAACTAAATGCCTTAAAAACTTTGCTCTTTCGGTATTAGAAAACAAACTTCGTCTAACTGATGCTATCTGAACTAGACAAGACAAAGCTAAAGATGATAATGAGCTTGGCAGACTGTGGTATAAATCAAAGAATAACTTTAATGATGTAAAATCCAAAAATGCAGGTCTCCAACTTGTTGGTATCTGTACTGTACTTAAATCATCAGTGCTTTCATCTGTAGATGTTCCAATAAAGTCAAATGTCAAACAATTTTGTGCAAGCTTTAAGAGTTGTCTAATCAGACCATGCTAGATAAAAGAACATATGAAAATATATAAGCATTAGAAATTGAATTGTGATTTAACTAATTTATATTTCAATTAATAATTACTATTTAACCTACCTGTGCTTCGTCATTAAAATTTAAATTTTTACAATTTTCTCGTGCTGTACTTAATAAAGTACAAGACAGCCTAAATATTTCAAAAAGCTGTGTATCCCTGAAACTACTAGCAATTTTTCTATGCTTTGTAAGTGACCTATTTGCATCAGCTTCTGATATTTGATTCATTTCACATGTTAATTGTGAGAGCAACTGTACACCTATCATGCAGTGCTCTACTGATCCCTGAATTATATAAAAAAAATTATTAAATTTTATTTTACAATACAATGCCAAATACATATACATTTGAATTATTATATTATACATAAAATTCGTTTTATACAAATTTTTTCAAACCTGAAGAAATTTTGCTACATCACCAACAACATTTCTGAAAACATATTCCTCTTTGTCTGAATCAAACCAGCCAAGTTTTGATATCCTAGCAAACAATGCAACCAAAGCTTGTATAACAAAATTTGGAAGTTTTGGTTGTGTTGCTAAATAATTAAGGACGTAATTCCCTATGTGTCAAATATTATATAAAAATATTAGTTTGTAATTCATATATAAAAGTTTTTAATATAAAAAATGTTTTCACAACAAATAATACCGTATAAATATAAAATTCTTACGTATATCCAGCCTTTGTTGTAAACTAAGTCCTTGTGCTGACCGAGAGACCAATTTTGTTAAGGTAGTAGCAGCCAATAATTGAGCATAAGCTGAATCTCCACGATCCAGAAGGAGCTGGCACTTAGTAAGCGTATCTGGTGCATTTTGAAATGCTACAAGAGCTTTTTCAGCCTCAGCACGATGTGCAGAATCTTGTGACTCATATAATTGCTTGCATAGCAATTCCAGCTGCCGTACTTCCTGTATGTGATCCATTCTTAATGTCACTATTTATACTTGTATTTTAATATTTCCATTTAGATATGTCAACTCTCTAAATTGCAAGGTCATTGTATTCACTTTTGAAGAATTTCTGCACTATGTTTACAGTCAATGTTCAAATTTGAAGATTTATTTTAAGAATGTAACTGTTGAATCTGTTTAAAAATTATAATTTCCACTTTACATAGAAAATTAAACTATTTTTTTGTTGTCTTATAAACAAATTTTACAAAGAATTGTCTACAAATATACAAATTAAATATTTCTTTTTCTTTCAGAAATAAACATTTCTTATTAGTATGATCGAAAGAGATTTAAATTTGTTTTTATTCCTGCAATATAAAATTTTGTTTTAAGACTTAATATTTTTTTTCCTTAATGTAATATGTATATAGTATTTCTATCTTATAGATCTCACAGTGATTACAAATCATAAGATTTCATTAATGGAAAAAAAGAAATGACTGAAAAAATATATAATAAATTATTATCATTATCAATATATAATAATATATATGATTATTATTATATTCCTTAAAAATAATAATTATTGATAATTTACTAGACCTAACCCCAATTTATTGTCCAAACATTTATAGCTGAAAATTATTTACTTTATTAGATAAAAACCTGATGCAAACATTATTTTTTCAAGTTAAATTTATATACATTGAGATATTGAGAATTGTAAAATATTTATAAAACATCAAAAATCTTAAATACTTTCAAAATTGGCGTCAACTTTAAAATGTGTACACACAATATTATAGGTTATACCGAAGTTGTAAATAACAAAATTGAAATCGTTGATAAAACTTATGTTTATATCTACTTACTATAAAATTATGTTTTATACAAGTATAATGAAATTATCTTGGATCAGTTTAAAAAGAAATATATCGTATAATTTACGATAAATTCATAATTACAATAAAATATAAAACAAATAAACAACCACCGAACGTAGGAAATTTATAAACTGATCTTACACCTCTCTTTATCTCTCACACTGACATTCTCTCACACACATTCTCTCTCTCTCTCTCTCTCTTTCTCTAGCATACACACATACACACACCAACTAAAATCCGGCATTAAAGAGGTTATGACGATTTTAATGAAGATTACAGGATATTTGTATAAAATAGATGAAAAATAATGAGACGCTTTAAACCTCTTAACAATAATCAAATGTGAATACCATAGAGGAAACAATATATCTTATTCCATTGATTATCTTTGTACATGCGAGTGTTTTTTTCGCACAGAAAATAATATTTATTCACGAACTTGCAACAAAAGAGTTCAACACATCCCTGACAGTTAATCGTTTATTTACGAGATATGCAATGTTAAAACAACACACGAAAGATGAAAAAAATTCAATCGTCCGCCGCAGTGGGTTTTTATTAATAGTGGAGTTATTAATTCGTTAAACACTTTTGATTTCGGTAACAAACGTTGTATAGTTCGAAAGATCGTCTTTTAATTTCACCGCGTTTCAGACACGTTCTGTTTATGCACATTGATAACCGCACAGGTTGCATCGGGTTTACCATTGACTGCTTACCACACGACTTAGGAGCCGCCTTGTCGTAGATAACTTCCTCGCATTTCGAGGTTCGCACGTTATTTTGATCGGCAACTCACCTGTTCATCCGCCATTTTCGTAGCTTCGCATTATCTACAATGAAGGCAGGATCACATGCACGGAGAGTCCTCTACGGCGCAATACGTTATGGGATTATCAGAACTGTGTATCTCGGAGAGAACTCTTCTGCCATCTTTGACTCGATTAGAGAAATAATTTTTATCGAAATAGCTTCATACTTTACTTTCATTTTGTTTTCATCTTTATATCATTATATTATGATCCTCATTTTATTGGTATATATTTATACCTAGGTTACCAATAAAATTTTATACTTTTTTTCATAAACAGATAGAAATCAAAGACTCAATTACTTAGAATATTCTTCACTACAAATTCAATTAAAAAATAACATCTTATAACCAATGACGATGAAGATATAAACACTGACCAATAAAAATATAGTAGAGTATAATTATTATATTAAGACGATATTTGCTTGATTGACACTACTTTAATATTATTTTAAATAAATATTTATATGATTATTGAAATAGACTAATAAATATTATCATAATATTACAGCCTATACTTTACGTACACTTTATATTATATAAATTATTAAAAAATAGTAATATATATAGTAATACATCGTTATATATGAAATTAACAATTGTATGCAAATATAATATAACTAATATATTAACGTCCAAATAAACGTTACTTAAAGTTATTCATCACCTCTCGCTCAAAGTATGTGTAACTGCAGCGACAGCCATGGACAAAATACGAACTACAAGAAGAAACTTCAAATAAGCAAGAAACCTTATAAATTTATAACTTGAAATTTCAATATTTCAGAATGTTTCTACGGGATATGTTGAACTTGTATAATAAAAACATAAACGCGCTTTTTTTTAACATTGTCAATTGCTGAGTTAGATTTCTTTTATACTCCGAACTTTAAACATTATAAATAAAGAAACATGCGAGAAACTTAAAATAATTTTGATATAAGATTCCAGTACTTCAAAATATTAATCTCGCGGTTGGTAAACTTCTGCAATATAAACATAAACGGTCCTTCGATTAACTTTGACGATTCAGGAATTAGTTCTCCTTTGCACTCGGACGTGTGCACACCGATACTATCCATTTCTGATATCGAAAATTTATAAATTAATAATTTCGTTAATTTCTAAAATAATTAAACAATCTTTAACGTACACGGAGTATAATAAAGTAATATTTAAACAATAGTAGATTCGTTTCAATATTATAAATAAAGAAGCGCTCGAGAAATTCAAAATAATGTTAATATAAAACAATAATACCACAAAATTTTAATCTCGAGGTTGGTAACCTTCTGCAATATAAACATAAACGGTTCTTCGGTTAACTTTGACGATTCACGAGTTACTTCTCTTTTGCATTCCGAGCAGTGCACATCGATTCTCTCTATTTCTAATCGGGACAACTTATAAATTAATAATTTCGGTGATATTATAATTATTTAACAATATAAATATACACGGAGTATAGTAAAGCAATATTTAAACAATAGTAGATTCGTTTAAACATTATAAATAATGAAACGCGCGAGAAACTTAAAATAATTTTGATATAAGATTTCAGTACTTCAAAATTTTAATCTCGGGTTTGTTGGCCTTCTGCAATATAAACATAAACGGTCCTTCGATTAACTTTGACGATTCAGGAGTTAGTTCTCCTTTGCACTCGGACATGTGCACACCGATACTATCTATTTCTGATATCGAAAATTTATAAATTAATAATTTCGTTAATTTCTAAAATAATTAAACAATCTTTAACGTACACAGAGTATAATAAAGCAATATTTAAACAATAGTAGATTCGTTTCGATATTTTAAATAAAAAAGCGCTCGAGAAACTCAAAATAATGTTAATATAAAACAATAATACTACAAAATTTTAATCTCGTGTTTGTTGGCCTTCTGCAATATAAACATAAACGGTCCTTCGATTAACTTTGACGATTCGGCAGTTAGTTTTCCTTTGCACTCCGACATGTGCACACCGATACTATCTATTTCTGGTTGCGAAAATTTATAGATTAATAATTTCGTTGATTTCTAAAATAATTAAACAATCTTTAACGTACACGGAGTATAATAAAGCAATATTTAAACAATAGTAGATTCATTTCAATATTATTTATAAAGAAGCGCTCGAGAAACTCAAAATAATGTTAATATATAACAATAATACTACAAAATTTTAATCTCGGGTTTGTTGGCCTTCTGCAATATAAACATAAACGGTCCTTCGATTAACTTTGACGATCCGGCAGTTAGTTCTCCTTTGCACTCCGACATGTGCACACCGATACTATCCATTTCTGATATCGAAAATTTATAAATTAATAATTTCGTTAATTTCTAAAATAATTAAACAATCTTTTTATCGTACACGGAGTATAATAAAGTAATATTTAAACAATAGTAGATTCGTTTAAACATTATAAATAAAGAAACGCGCGAGAAACTTAAAATAATTTTGATATAAGATTCCAGTACTTCAAAATATTAATCTGGCGGTTGGTAACCTTCTGCTATATAAACATAAACGGTCCTTCGATTAACTTTGACGATTCAGGAGTTAGTTCTCCTTTGCACTCGGACATGTGCACACCGATACTATCTATTTCTGATATCGAAAATTTATAAATTAATAATTTCGTTAATTTCTAAAATAATTAAACAATCTTTAACGTACACAGAGTATAATAAAGCAATATTTAAACAATAGTAGATTCGTTTCGATATTATAAATAAAAAAGCGCTCGAGAAACTCAAAATAATGTTAATATAAAACAATAATACTACAAAATTTTAATCTCGTGTTTGTTGGCCTTCTGCAATATAAACATAAACGGTCCTTCGATTAACTTTGACGATTCGGCAGTTAGTTCTCCTTTGCACTCCGACATGTGCACACCGATACTATCTATTTCTGGTTGCGAAAATTTATAGATTAATAATTTCGTTGATTTCTAAAATAATTAAACAATCTTTAACGTACACGGAGTATAATAAAGCAATATTTAAACAATAGTAGATTCGTTTAAACATTATAAATAAAGAAACGCGCGAGAAACTTAAAATAATTTTGATATAAGATTCCAGTACTTCAAAATATTAATCTCGCGGTTGGTAACCTTCTGCTATATAAACATAAACGGTCCTTCGATTAACTTTGACGATTTGGGAGTTAGTTCTCCTTTGCACTCCGATATGTGCACACCGATACTATCAATTTCTGATATCGAAAATTTATAAATTAATAATTTCGTTAATTTCTAAAATAATTAAACAATCTTTAACGTACACGGAGTATAATAAAGCAATATTTAAACAATAGTAGATTCGTTTCAATATTATTTATAAAGAAGCTCTCGAGAAACTCAAAATAATGTTAATATATAACAATAATACTACAAAATTTTAATCTCGGGTTTGTTGGCCTTCTGCAATATAAACATAAACGGTCCTTCGATTAACTTTGACGATTCGGCAGTTAGTTCTCCTTTGCACTCCGACATGTGCACACCGATACTATCTATTTCTGGTTGTGAAAATTTATAGATTAATAATTTCGTTGATTTCTAAAATAATTAAACAATCTTTAACGTACACGGAGTATAATAAAGCAATATTTAAACAATAGTAGATTCGTTTCAATATTATAAATAATGAAACGCGCGAGAAACTTAAAATAATTTTGATATAAGATTCCAGTACTTCAAAATATTAATCTCGCAGTTGGTAACCTTCTGCTATATAAACATAAACGGTCCTTTGATTAACTTTGACGATTCAGGAGGTAGTTCTCCTTTGCACTCCGACATGTGCACATCGATACTATCTATTTCTGGTTGCGAAAATTTATAAATTAATAATTTCGTTGATTTCTAAAATAATTAAACAATCTTTAATGTACACGGAGTATAATAAAGCAATATTTAAACAATAGTATATTCGTTTAAGCATTATAAAGACAATAACGCGCGTGGTTCTTAGAATAATTTTAATTTAAAATTTCGATATTTTTTAATTTTCATCCCGTGATTGTCGGACTTTTTTTTTATTAACATATACGGTTTCTTTATTGACTTGGACGATTACTGGATCAATTCTCCTTTATCCTTTGATGAATAAACATGGAAAGTCTCTCAGGATGTTTTTGCTACAAGTATCAACGCATAGTTAAGGTAAATATATTTTTATATCGCACGTTTCTTCAATAATTTATATAGTTTCTTATTGAAACAGTGATAATAATAATTTTGTTTTTAATTTTTTATTTCAGAATAGCATTGCAGTCGCGCGCAAATCTAAGATGTAATCGATTATTTGCATCGCAGAAATAAGAATATCGCGAAGTAGAAGCGGTGTTTATTCGTTCGGGCTTCGCTATTTAAACAGGAAGTGTATTTGTATCGATTGTGTGCAATGCAATCGTTAGAGTCAGTGCTTGTTTGCAAACCGTTTTGGTTTTTTGACAGTCGCACAGACTGTCATGTTAAAAAAATAACTATCGCGCAATAGAATCAGTGCATCATTGAAGAGATTCTTGATCAACTTCGATGTCGTCCTACCTAATTTTCAACCACATACGAATCGTCCACTCTCAATTTCGATCTGAACGAGTGTTTTGGAGCCATCGCAGAACTTCTTAAGTAGTGAGTGAATTTTGAAGTCCCTCCAATCACTCAATCATGTCGAGGACGAAAGGTCCGAATCGGCACGGGTGATTGGTTGTAATTAATTAGTAGAAGAGCATTGAGTGACCAGGAGTAAATTTCTTCGGAGATTTACTCGTGAATGGTTTTTTATTTTTTCATTTATTTATTAGATCAGGATAGGGTCTACTTGCTCAAACGCGTTTATAATGATTTGAGATTTTGAATATTTTAATACATTTTTAAATATTTTACTCGCGCGGAAATAAGTAAAGAATCGATATTCATAAGTTCTAATAAATAATGAGCAAATAAATAAATAAATAATGAGCAAGAAGACACTCGCGATGGATAGTCTCTTGATTACAAACGAAACTGTGGATGATTTTATTAAAATAATTAAAATATTCGTTTGTAAGAAGGAACGTCCAAGGGTTTGCTTTATATTTTTAAATAATTATTAATTAAATATTTAATCAATTTAAATTGATACAAGAAAAGTCTCGATCGAGTAGAATGATTGCTAAAAAACAAAGAGATGTAATCCGTAAGCCTAGATAATAAATTAATTAATTTTTAGCTCAGGATTTTCAGTAATTAATATACTATTATCTAATTTCTAATTTTTTTTTATAATTAATATCTAATTTCTCCCACGCTGCGAAAAAGTACCTTTCGAAAGGACAATAATAAGTTTTCAGATTCGTTAGGATTGTATTTTAGGGTTTTCTTTCATATCTTAGAATTTGGAATCAAATTTTGTCGTTACAGTTTTAGAGTGATAATCGATTAGGTTGAGGCACGAAGCAAAGAAGAGGCTATATAACGAAGACAACATGTGGCTCAAGAGGACAACTGCTATTGAGTTATTTTCGAAGGTTCACTAGGAACTTTCGAGAATGGCTCTTAGTTTCACTACGTTAGTATTTTAATTTTACCATGTTGTCACTCAAAATGTTCTTATGGTGATGGGTGTAGGGGTGTAAATTTAAAAAACTGAGACGAAGTAACTTTCCGTAAATAATATTCCCACATTGCCACGCGTACGCGAATAGGATTATTTCATATTTTATGCCTTTTTAATATTAAACTTTTTTTAAAACTTAATTGAATTTATGATTCTAGTTTAATAAAATCAAATTTTACGTTAAAGTCGATTGATAAATTTTGCACATTTTTCTTTTCTAAAGTTCAATTCAATTCATAATTTTATTTTAATAAAATCGAGTTCTATATTAAAATCATATATCTATGAAATGTAAAAGTAATATAATATTTCTTTAGATCAGTATTCAGAATTTTTCATTCTTTTTTAATTAATATTTTTTTTCTTAGCTTTTAAGTTTAATTAAATTAAATTCAGAATTTTATCGTTCATATAATTAATATAAATATATACATATTCTTTGGTTTTCCTTATTTCTTTTCAGCTAGCTCTAAGTTGTGAGATCGCGAACATGGGAAGGAATAATTAATAAACAGGATTATTTTAACATTTAAACAATGTACGATAAACGTAAAGTATAATTAATTAATATTTAAACAATAAGATATTCTTAGCAACGTTATAGAGAACGTGTACATATATTATCATATATTATCGATTAATAAATATAATATTTCTTTCAGAGAGAATAATATTTATTTATATCTGTGTTCAGAATATTAAATTTATTTTTAATTAATCTTTTATTTTTCTTAAGTTTAATCAAATTAAATTCAGCATTTTATCATTCGTATAATTACTGTCGTTTCTATTTTTTCTTATTTACTGTCATTAATTATCCTCTATATATATCTCGGGTGGAACCCACGGGAGGGGCTTATGGGTGTGGGCCTCTGTGCGGGTTGCTGTCTCAGCATCTTATAGAGCTGCTTTTCTTTTCTTCTCTTTCTGGGGCTCTCTTTTCTATTTCATATTTTTCATTCTTATTTACTATTATTAATTATGATTTATAAATCTCGGGTGGGCCCCATGGGAGGGGCCCATGGGTGTGGGCCTCTGTGCGGGTTGTTTTCTCAGCATCATGTAGAACTGCTTCTCTTTTCTTCTCTTTTTGGGGCTCTCTTTTCTATTTCATATGTTTCATTCTTATTTATTATTATTAATAATGATTTATTAGTCTCGGGTGGGACCTATGGGATGGGGACATGGGTGTGGGCCTCTGTGCGGGTTGCTGTCTCTGCTTCTATTTTCTTATCTTTCTGCAGCTTTCTTTTCTATCTAATATTCTTTTTCTTTAATTATGTTTTTAATTAAGTTATTAATATGTTATTTCTCTTCATTATGTCTTTTCAGATTTTTATTATGTTATTTCTTTTTAATTATGTTTTTATGTTTTTAGGTTTGTTATTAATATATTTTTATTAATTTTAATTTTTAAGCATTAGGTAGGACCCATGAGATGAAGCGGACTGTTGTTTCAGCAGCGTGCACAGCTATTTCTATTTTCTTATCTTTCAGGAGCTCTCTTTTATTACTCATATTTTTCTTCTTTAATTATGTTTTTAATTAAGTTTTTAATTACGTTATTAATATGTTATTTCTTTTTATTATGTGTTTTCAGAATTTAATTATGTTATTTCCTTTTAATTATGTTTTTTTAATATTTATGTATGTTATTTCTTTTTAATTATGTTTTTATGTTTTTAGTTTTGTTATTAATATATTCTTATTAATTTTAATTTTTAAGCAGTAGGTAGGACCCATGAGATGAAGCGGACTGTTGTTTCAGCAGCGTGCAGAGCTACTTCTATTTTCTTATCTTTCAGCAGCACTCTTTTATTACTCATATTTTTCTTGTTTAATAATGTTTTTAATTATGTTTTTTATTATGGTTTTAATTATGTTTTTTATTATGTTTTTAATTATGTTATTAATATATTTTTATTAATTATGAGTTATGTTTTAGGTAGGAGCCATGTGATGATGCGGGCTGCTGTTTTAACATCGTGCAGAGTTGCTTCTATTTTCTCATCTTTCTGCAACTCTCTTATCTATTTATATATATATACTTTCTATTTTATTTATTTTTTATTTATATTCTATGTACATATTATCTTCTATTTTCATCCTTTTTTCTTTCTCTTGCTTTCTCCTTATCATTTTCTTTTCCAGGATAGATCATCAAGGGATAGGGTCCACCTACGGCCGGATGATACATCGCATAACAGGATCCATCATCGATTTTTACGCGTGAATACGGGAAGGATAGAAAGAACACTGGCGTGCGTGTCGGCGTGCACAAGCGTGGGTGTTCTCGGGCGCGATTAAACTTCGTTTGATTGTTCGAATCGAAAACGCGAATTTAGAGTAGAGTCACCGTTTTTCTAATACTCACGTGAATGTACGCGGGCGCGACTTAAAAGTCCTACCGGGGACTTCGTTTCATTTGCTCGAATATTCGATTAGATTACCCCGCGAACGCGTTTTTTTAGAGTAGAGTCACCGTTTTCCGAACACTTGCGTGGGTGTCCGGGCGCGATTAAAGTCCTATCATGGACTTCCGTTTAGTGTTGAAATTCGGGGTGCGCGAACGGCTTGCCTTGTAGTGCTGTACATGTAGCTAGCCGATGTTACGATGATTCTCTTATTTGTAAGCGGGGGAAAATCCCTCGCCCAAATAACATCGAAAGTCTTAATACCGGTTAACTTATGTCACTTTGGATTTCAACTTAGAGTCACCGTTATTCTAACACTCACGTGAGTGTTCGCGTGCGCGATTAAAAGTCCTACCGGGGACTTCGTTTTGTTTGCTCGAATATTCGATTAGTTTATTTAGAGTAGAGTCACCGTTTTCCGAACACTTGCGTGGGTGTCCGGGCGCGATCAAAAGTCCTATCATGGACTTCCGTTTAGTGTTGAAATTTGGGGTGCGCGAACGGTGTCACCTAGTAGTGCAGTACATGTAGCTGATTGATATTATGACGATCATGTTATTTGTAAGCGGGGGAAAATCCCTCGACCAAATATCATCGAGAGTCATAATACCAGTTAACTCATGTCACTTCGGATTTCAACTTAGAGTCACCGTTATTCTAACACACACGTAAATGTTCGCATGCGCGATTAAAAGTCCTACCGAGGCTTCGTTTTATTTCTTCAACATTTCTATTAGATTACTTCGCGAATTTGGATAGAACAGTAGGATCTACGTAATTATAACACACGTGAGTGTCGCGAACGCGATTAATGCGCTTTGCTTGTTCGAAATTCGGAAGCACAAATTCGAATGTGCTTATTAATCCGTTATGCCCGAGGCGAGTGTGTCGAACGGTAAAGCTCTCTGTAAGTGGGGTCCCTGTAGCTAAGGCTATATACCTCCTGTTAGCTAAGTCGCCCTAGATATCCTAAGCGGTAAGGCATAACGGATCGGTAACGCGGAACGCGGATTTTAGAGTAAAATAGAGTCACCGTTAGCTCGTGGGTTTCCACATGCAGCAACTTCCACGTAGTGAAACCTGGGTCGATAATACTTGCAAAGACTAATTGTAAATTTTTAAATGGAAGTATTATCGAGCGAATGGCTGCATATTATATTACTTTTTCAATATCTTTTCAAACTAATTGCAACTAAACATTAACATATTTTCATTTCATATAGCTAATAATACTTCAAAAGAAAAAATATAGCAGAAATCTATTGTACAATAATTTCTCAGAAAAACGAAAGGGAAAATTTTCTACCACACTTCTACGTTCGCTGTCTTTTCTATTTATTCTTATTTACTCTCACTAATTATCCTCTATATATTTCGGGTGGGACCCATGGGAGGGGCCCATGGGTGAGGGCTTCTGTGCGGGTTGCTGTCTCAGCATCATGTAAAACTGCTTCTCTTGTCTTATCTTTTCGGGGCTTTCTATTCTTCTCTTTCTGGGGCTCTCTTTTCTTTCGCCGGCTCTCGTTTCTATCTCATATTTTTCATTTTTAATTATGTTTTCAATTATGTTATTAATATGTTATTTCCTTTTAATTATGTATTCTTAATATTTATTTATGTTGTTTCCTTCTAATTATGTATTTAATTATGTGTTTAATTATGTTTTTAATTATGTATTTAATTATGTTTTTAATTATGTTTTTAATTATGTTTTTGATTATGTTTTTAATTTTGTTCTTAATTATGTTTTTAATATATTTTTATTAATTATGATTTATAAGTTTTAGGTAGGACTCATGGGATGGTGTATGCTACTTCTCTTTTTCTTTCTTTTTCTAGGTCTCATGTCTATTTATATATATTTATTTTCTATTTGTATTTTTTATGTGTATATATATTATTTTCTTTTTTATATTTTTTTTTTGTACTTTTATTTTCTCCTTAACTTCTTTTTTTCCAGGATAGATCAACGAGGGATAGGTTCATCTGCAGCCGGATGATACATTGCATGGCAGGATTCATCATCGATTTTTACGCGCGAATACGGGAAGGATAGGAAGAACATTGGCGCGCGTGTCGGCGGGCACAGGCGTGGGTGTTCTCGGGCGCGATTATATTACGTTTGATTGTTCGTATCGAAAACGCGAATTGTAGAGTAGAATTACCGTTTTTCTAACACTAGCGTGGGTGTTCGGGCGCGATTAAAGGTCCTACCGTGGACTTCGTTTGATTTCTTCCACATTCCGATGGGGGTACTTCGCGAATTTCGGCCTAATAGTAGATTCAACGTAATTATAACACACACGTGAGTGTCGCGACGCGATTAGTATTTCTAATGAGTACGCCTTGTTTGTTCGAAATTCGGAAAGCACGAATTCGGATGTGCTTAATAAAATCCGTTATGTCTGAAGCAGACGGTGCAAAGGTGGAGCTATCTGTAAGAGGTGTGCTGTAGCTAAGCTACGCATACCCTGTTAGTTAAGAAGCCAGTGCATTGAAGCGGAAAGGTATCGCGGATCGGTATCGCGGAACGCGGATTTTAGAGTAGAGTCAGCGTTAGCTCGTGGGTTTCCACATGCAGCAACTTCCACGTAGTGAAACCTGGGTCGATAATACTTGCAAAGACTAATTGTAAATTTTTAAATGGAAGTATTATCGAGCGAATGGCTGCATATTATATTACTTTTTCAATATCTTTTCAAACTAATTGCAACTAAACATTAACATATTTTCATTTCATATAGCTAATAATACTTCAAAAGAAAAAATATAGCAGAAATCTATTGTACAATAATTTCTCAGAAAAACGAAAGGGAAAATTTTCTACCACACTTCTACGTTCGCTGTCTTTTCTATTTATTCTTATTTACTCTCACTAATTATCCTCTATATATTTCGGGTGGGACCCATGGGAGGGGCCCATGGGTGAGGGCTTCTGTGCGGGTTGCTGTCTCAGCATCATGTAAAACTGCTTCTCTTGTCTTATCTTTTCGGGGCTTTCTATTCTTCTCTTTCTGGGGCTCTCTTTTCTTTCGCCGGCTCTCGTTTCTATCTCATATTTTTCATTTTTAATTATGTTTTCAATTATGTTATTAATATGTTATTTCCTTTTAATTATGTATTCTTAATATTTATTTATGTTGTTTCCTTCTAATTATGTATTTAATTATGTGTTTAATTATGTTTTTATGTTTTTTATTATTTTTCTAATTATGTTTCTAATTATGTTTCTAATTATGTTTTAATTATGTTTTTAATTATGTTTTTAATTATGTTTTTAATTATGTTTTTAATATATTCTTATTAATCATGATTTATAGGTCTTAGGTAGGATCCATGGAATAGTGTTGTCTGCTATTCCAGCATCGTGCAGAGATGCTTTTTTTGTTTCTCTCTTTAGGTTTCTTATTTATTTATATATGTTTATTTTTTATTTATAATTTATGTATATATTATGTTTTATTTTATATATTTTTTTGCTTTCTCTTATTTTCCCCTTAGCTTCTTCTTTTTCAGGATAGATCACCGAGGGATAGGTTCATCTGCGGCCGGATGATACATCGCATGGCAGGATTCATCATCGCATGGCAGGATTCATCATCGATTTTTACGCGCGAATACGGGAAGGATAGGAAGAACATTGGCGCGCGTGTCGGCGGGCACAGGCGTGGGTGTTCTCGGGCGCGATTATATTACGTTTGATTGTTCGTATCGAAAACGCGAATTGTAGAGTAGAATTACCGTTTTTCTAACACTAGCGTGGGTGTTCGGGCGCGATTAAAGGTCCTACCGTGGACTTCGTTTGATTTCTTCCACATTCCGATGGGGGTACTTCGCGAATTTCGGCCTAATAGTAGATTCAACGTAATTATAACACACACGTGAGTGTCGCGACGCGATTAGTATTTCTAATGAGTACGCCTTGTTTGTTCGAAATTCGGAAAGCACGAATTCGGATGTGCTTAATAAAATCCGTTATGTCTGAAGCAGACGGTGCAAAGGTGGAGCTATCTGTAAGAGGTGTGCTGTAGCTAAGCTACGCATACCCTGTTAGTTAAGAAGCCAGTGCATTGAAGCGGAAAGGTATCGCGGATCGGTATCGCGGAACGCGGATTTTAGAGTAGAGTCAGCGTTAGCTCGTGGGTCTCCAAATGCAGCAACTTCCACGTAGTGAGACCTGGGTCGGTATTACTTGCAAACTCTAATTATAAATTCTTTAACGCAAGTACTACTGAGCGAATGGCTGCATATTTTTTTCCTTTTCTAATATCTTTTTAATCTAATTCCAACTGAACATTAATATTTTTCCATTTTATATCGCTAATAATACTTCAAGACAAGAAATGTGGCAAAATTTTATTGCACAATAATTTCTCAGAGAAATGAAAAGAAAATTTTGTTTCACACTTTAATGTCCGATGTAATTTCTATTTTTTCTTATTTTCTATCATTAATTATTCTTTATATATAACGGGTGGGACCCATGGGAGGGGCCCATGGGTGTGGGCCTCTGTGCGGGTTGCTGTCTTAGCATCTTATAGAGTTGCTTCTCTTTTCTTCTCTTTTTGGGGCTCTCTTTCCTATCTCGTATTTTTTATTCTTATTTATTCTTATTAATTATGATTTATTAATCTCGGGTGGGACCCATGGGAGGGGACATGGGTGTGGGCCTCTGTGCGGGTTGCTGTCTCAGCATCGTATAGAGCTGCTTCTATTTTCTTATCTTTCTGCAGCTTTCTTTTCTATCTAATATTTTTCTTCTTTAATTATGTTTTTAATTATGTTATTAATATGTTATTTCTTTTCATTATGTCTTTTCAGATTTTTATTATGTTATTTCTTATTAATTATGTTATTAATGTGTTATTTCTTTTCATTATGTCTTTTCAGGTTTTTATTATGTTACTTCTTTTTAATTATGTTATTAATATGTTATTTCTTTTCATTATGTCTTTTCAGGTTTTTATTATATTATTTCTTTTTAATTATGCCTTCAGATTTTTATTATGTTATTTCTGTTTAATTATGTTATTAATATGTTATTTCTTTTCATTATTATTATGTTATTTCTTTTTAATTATGTTTTTATGTTTTTAGGTTTGTTATTAATATATTCTTATTAATTTTAATTTATAAGCTTTAGGTAGGACTCATGAGATGAAGCGGACTGTTGTTTCAGCAACATGCAGAGCTACTTCTATTTTCTCATCTTTCTGCAGCTCTCTTTTCTATCTCATATTTTTCTTCTTTTATTATTGTTCTAATTATGTTATTAATATATTCTTATTAATTATGATTTATGTTTTAGGTGGGACCCATGCGATGATACGGGCTGCTGTTTCAACATCGTCCAGTGCTGCTTATACTTTCGTTTCTTCTTCCAGTTCTCTTATCTATTTATATATATTTATTTTCTATTTTATTTATTTTCTATTTATATTCTATGTACATATTATCTTCTATTTTCTTTCTTTCTCCTTTCTCTTGCTTTCACCATATCTTTTTCTTTTCCAGGATAGATCATCGAGAGATAGACTCATCTACGTTCGGATGCATCCTCGTAGCATGGTTGGATTCATCATCGATTTTTACGCGAGAATACGGGAAGGATAGGAAGAACACTGGCGTGCGTGTCGGCGTGCACAAGCGTGGGTGTTCTCGGGCGCGATTAAACTTCGTTTGATTGTTCGAATCGAAAACGCGAATTTAGAGTAGAGTCACCGTTTTTCTAATACTCACGTGAATGTACGCGGGCGCGACTTAAAAGTCCTACCGGGGACTTCGTTTCATTTGCTCGAATATTCGATTAGATTACCCCGCGAACGCGTTTTTTTAGAGTAGAGTCACCGTTTTCCGAACACTTGCGTGGGTGTCCGGGCGCGATTAAAGTCCTATCATGGACTTCCGTTTAGTGTTGAAATTCGGGGTGCGCGAACGGCTTGCCTTGTAGTGCTGTACATGTAGCTAGCCGATGTTACGATGATTCTCTTATTTGTAAGCGGGGGAAAATCCCTCGCCCAAATAACATCGAAAGTCTTAATACCGGTTAACTTATGTCACTTTGGATTTCAACTTAGAGTCACCGTTATTCTAACACTCACGTGAGTGTTCGCGTGCGCGATTAAAAGTCCTACCGGGGACTTCGTTTTGTTTGCTCGAATATTCGATTAGTTTATTTAGAGTAGAGTCACCGTTTTCCGAACACTTGCGTGGGTGTCCGGGCGCGATCAAAAGTCCTATCATGGACTTCCGTTTAGTGTTGAAATTTGGGGTGCGCGAACGGTGTCACCTAGTAGTGCAGTACATGTAGCTGATTGATATTATGACGATCATGTTATTTGTAAGCGGGGGAAAATCCCTCGACCAAATATCATCGAGAGTCATAATACCAGTTAACTCATGTCACTTCGGATTTCAACTTAGAGTCACCGTTATTCTAACACACACGTAAATGTTCGCATGCGCGATTAAAAGTCCTACCGAGGCTTCGTTTTATTTCTTCAACATTTCTATTAGATTACTTCGCGAATTTGGATAGAACAGTAGGATCTACGTAATTATAACACACGTGAGTGTCGCGAACGCGATTAATGCGCTTTGATTGTTCGAAATTCGGAAGCACAAATTCGAATGTGCTTATTAATCCGTTATGCCCGAGGCGAGTGTGTCGAACGGTAAAGCTCTCTGTAAGTGGGGTCCCTGTAGCTAAGGCTATATACCTCCTGTTAGCTAAGTCGCCCTAGATATCCTAAGCGGTAAGGCATAACGGATCGGTAACGCGGAACGCGGATTTTAGAGTAAAATAGAGTCACCGTTAGCTCGTGGGTTTCCACATGCAGCAACTTCCACGTAGTGAAACCTGGGTCGATAATACTTGCAAAGACTAATTGTAAATTTTTAAATGGAAGTATTATCGAGCGAATGGCTGCATATTATATTACTTTTTCAATATCTTTTCAAACTAATTGCAACTAAACATTAACATATTTTCATTTCATATAGCTAATAATACTTCAAAAGAAAAAATATAGCAGAAATCTATTGTACAATAATTTCTCAGAAAAACGAAAGGGAAAATTTTCTACCACACTTCTACGTTCGCTGTCTTTTCTATTTATTCTTATTTACTCTCACTAATTATCCTCTATATATTTCGGGTGGGACCCATGGGAGGGGCCCATGGGTGAGGGCTTCTGTGCGGGTTGCTGTCTCAGCATCATGTAAAACTGCTTCTCTTGTCTTATCTTTTCGGGGCTTTCTATTCTTCTCTTTCTGGGGCTCTCTTTTCTTTCGCCGGCTCTCGTTTCTATCTCATATTTTTCATTTTTAATTATGTTTTCAATTATGTTATTAATATGTTATTTATGTATTTTTAATATTTATTTATGTTGTTTCTTTCTAATTATATATTTAATTATGTGTTTAATTATATTTTTGATTATGTTTTTGATTATGATTTATAATGCTGCATCTCTAGTTTCTTTTTCTAGGTCTCATCTATTTATATATATTTATTTTCTATTTGTATTTTATATATGTACATATATATTATTCTGTTTTATATATTTTTTTGTTCTTTTATTTCCTCTTTATCTTTTTCTTTTACAGTATAGATCACCGAGGGATAGGTTCATCTGCGGCCGGATGATACATCGCATGGCAGGATTCATCATCGATTTTTACGCGCGAATACGGGAAGGATAGGAAGAACATTGGCGCGCGTGTCGGCGGGCACAGGCGTGGGTGTTCTCGGGCGCGATTATATTACGTTTGATTGTTCGTATCGAAAACGCGAATTGTAGAGTAGAGTCACCATTTTTCTAACACTCGCGTGGGTGTTCGGGCGCGATTAAAGGTCCTACCGTGGACTTCGTTTGATTTCTTCGACATTCCGATGGGGGTACTTCGCGAATTTCGGTTTAACAGTAGAATCTACGTAATTATAACACACACGTGAGTGTCGCGACGCGATTAGTATTTTTAAGGAGTGCGCTTTGATTGTTCGAAATTCGGAAAGCACGAATCGAATGTGCTTAATAAAATCCGTTATGTCTGAAGCAGACGGTGCAAATGGTGGAGCTATCTGTAAGAGGTGTGCTGTAGTTAAAGCTACGCATACCCTGTTAGTTAAGAAGCCAGTGCATTGAAGCGGAAAGGTATCGCGGATCGGTATCGCGGAACGCGGATTTTAGAGTAGAGTCACCGTCAGTCCGTGGGTCTCCACATGCAGCAACTTCCACGTAGTGAGACCTGGGTCGTTAATACTTGCAAAGTTTAATTGTAAATCTTATAACGCAAGTATTACCGAGCAAATGGCTGCATATTGTAAATTCAACTAAACATTAACATATTTTCATTTTATATAGCTAATAATATTTCAAAAGAAGAAATATAGCAGAAATCTATTGTACAATAATTTCTCAGAGAAACTAAAAGGTAATTTTTCTATCTCTCTTTTATGTCCGCTATCATTTCTATTTATTCTTATTTACTCTCATTAATTATCTTTTATATATGTCGGGTGGGACCCACAGGTGGGGCCTGTGGGCGAGGGTTTTTGTGTGGGCTACTGTCTCAGTATCATGTAGAGCTGCTTCTGTTTTCTTTTCTATCTACGGCTCTATTTTCTTTTCTTTCCCTACTTTCTCCTACTTGCTGTTCTATCTCATATTTCTTCTCATTCTCTTTTTCATATTCATTTGTGTCGAGTGGAACGATATTCAATATATCTTTTTCTGAATTCCATCGTTGTCACGTTCGTGTACATTCCGACTTTCTTTTCTTCTCTTACTTTTATTTCCTCCTTTTCTTCTTCTTCTCCAGGCTGGATCGTCGATGTATATATTCTTCTGTGGTCGGATAAGTTCGATGTATAATCGAATGGCTCAATTCATAATCGATTTTTACGCGAAAATAAGAGAAGTATAGGAGAACACTAGTGCGCATGTCGACGGTCACAGCCGCGGATGTTCGGCCGCGATTAAAGACCCTACCGTGGATTTAGTTTTATTTGTTCGAAAATTTGATTAGATTATTTCGCAAACGCGGATTTTAGAGTAGAATCAGCGTTATTTTAACACACACGTGAGTGTCGCAGGAGCGATTATAAATTCCAAGGATTACGCTTTTATTATTCGTAATTTGAAAAGCACGAACGGTCGTGTTTAATAATCCATTATGTCTGAAGCTGATGCAATGGACGGAAACTATCTGTAAGAGGGGTCTCATACATCTCTTGTTAGCTGAGAATCCTGAAGCTTCGAAGCAGAAAGGCATCGTCGATCGGTATCGTAAAATGTTGTTTTTTAGAGGAAAGTATCAGCGTTAGTCTGTGGGTCTCCATATGCAGCAATCTCCACGTGGTGAGACCTGGATCGATAGTACTTGCGATATATCGAAATCTTATGTAAGTACTAACGATCGAATAGCTGCATAGATCAAGATTTTGAAAAAATCTTTTCATTTTAATTCTGATTGAACATTAAAGTATTAACACTTTATATTGCTAATAATACTTCCACAAATAAATAAATAGGATATACTAGAATTCTAAAATAATTTCTTAGAGAAACTCATTGAAAACTTTTCCATCATACTTATGTACCCATTCGTCTTTATTTTTATTTATTAATTATTAATTATTAAATCTCGAGTGGCACCCATGATTAGAGCCCATGGGTGTGAGCTCTAATTTGTATGGGCTGCTATCTCAGTATCGCGTAAATCTGCGTCTTTTCTTTTCTTCCTCCTGCTTTCTCTTTTTTTCCTTCTTCGGCTCTTTTTTTTTCTTTCACCACTTCTCTTTTCTGTCACATTTGTTCTCTTTCTCTTCTTCTTTTCTAGCTATTATCGAGGGATCATTGAGGCATCGAGCATAATTCTGACTAAACAAAAATATTTATACTTTATATTGCTTCTTATATCTTCTGTATATTCAGTAATAAATAAACATTAATTCCTATTTATTGAATCGCATAGCTATATAATAGTTGAAAGAATTATTCTATATTAATTATTTTATTAATTATTATATATATCAATTATTTGGCTCGGATGAGACTCTTAAGTGTAGGCCCTTAGGATGGGACCTTAGACGAATTTCCTTCTTTCAGTAAGATAAAATCGAGCTTGATTTTGGTGCTTTGGTTTTGATCGAGTGGAGCAATCATCGAAAGATAGATTCATCTTCGGTCGGATGAATCCGATATATCTTCGAATGACTCGGTTCATCATTGATTTTTACACGAGAATACACGAAGAATAGGGAGAACTTTAACTTACATGAAACCGATTGTTATTTAAGCGTAGAAGGGTATACTAAACAAACTTATATACCGATAAACGCGTGGTGGGAACAACATTCCCCGCTTGCGGTTGTAGTTCATATTTTGTCCATACCTGTCGCTGAAGTCATACACGCTTCGAACAAAAGGTGATGAACATCCTATAAAATGTATATATATAATGTACATATAATTTATTAATTATATGTGTGCGATTATATATATATATATATATATATATATATATATATATATATATATATAATCAATAAATCATCAATTTTTGTTCGTGAATAAATAATTTTTCGTTTTATTGCAAAACATACCTGTTTCCATACGATTCTGAAGTAGCAAGCATAAGCCTCATGTTAATGAAATGTCATCAGATTGGGGCCTTAATAAAATGAATTTGTATCATATTTTTTCAGACAACTCTGATTGTTGTAGACAATATCATGAATATCCAAATATATGTTACACGAAAACTTTAGTAATAATATACAAATCAATATGAGTAATATAGCCTAAAAAAAATATGTTTTTTATATTAAGAATATCCTCTATTTGTTTTATATATATCTTATTGACGAATAGCCATCTCATAATTATCTTGATCCTTACATGAAACAGTATCAGCAAGGTAAAATATTTTCTTATATATCAAGGAGTATAGCTATTCCATTCACAATTAACGTTTATTGTACATACACATAAATCTTGGCAAAAAGACGAAACATAAATGGTAATAGTTTAAAAAAATCGACGAGAGAGGAACTGTACCGTGCAGCATGTTGACTAGTTCTAATTTAAAACAATCCATTTTGCACAGTATTTGTAGCAGTGCTTGTACTTTATACAATTGTATAAATTTTTTGTTTTTTTTTTTTTTTCTATGATTTTTTAAGCATGCAGAATAATTACAAATAATACAGATCAATCTGTATTAAATGTTATAGCGACATGCTACATTTAAATTACTTTTTCAGAAAATGTGTATAGCCATTTTTCAAATATGATTATTACAAACATCATATGTTGTAAATACTATAATTTTGTTACTTTAAATGTATAGTTATTCATTTGTATCTTGTTATGCACATATATCATTATCTCATCGATAATAATAGTTCAAGCTATATGTAATTTTATTATATATATATATATTTTTTTTTTTTTTTTTTTAAGAAGAAAGGTTGAACATTTTTATTAAATATTAATTTTTTTATCTTTTTAGGTATTCTTCCATCTTTTAAATTTCTTTAACTTTGTAGAATATTTTAATACTTATTAAATATTTCATAAGTTTGTTGTTATAATTTATATATCTCTGATATGTTTTAATACTTGTCTTTTCCAAAGGGATGACAATAATGGAAACTACTTCTTATTAAAATTGCCTCATCCAGTTGTGTAGGTATTATATTTTGAATATAGCTTTTGCACAGCCTTCATTTCATTTTCACTTAATTAAATCTGCATACATGAAATTTCATGTTAATATTAATAGTAAGCATCACAATGTTTTTTCTTATAGATATTTCAACATCTTTACCTCCATTGCCTATAAATATGTAAGTTATGATCAAGCCATATTACTAAGTGCAATGATTTTAAAGAGTAAATAAAAAAAAATGTAATGCCTTATATTACTACTACAATGCCTTATATATTGTCTAAGTAATATTTGGCTCTATATGAAGAATCCTTAATAATATTGCTTAATAAGTTTCATCTGAAAACAATTTATTAAAGGACTTTATATTCTTAGTTAATAATAATGACTTTATTCATTGAATGGTTTAAGACCCCAATCTAAGTAAAAGATACACTTGTACCACTTAGCAGGAAAACGTAGTTTATGGTTTTTCATAAAATCTACATATGTGCATTCATAGACAGCAAAACTGTAATATAATTGGGTATGTGCACACGAAGAATATGTTAATAATTTATAAGAATTTCGTTCTATAATATCTCTACAATTTACATTTCACAAAAATTTTGAATGCATTAAATACTTATAAAAGTATAATTTTACACTGTTACCCCCGTATATACATATCCCCGTATATACTTACGGTTATATATAGAAAGTTTCTCATATTATCATTCCTAGCTTTAACATCACAATTTTTTGTACCCAATTTGGCTACATGCTGTTACTTTTGCACGGTAAGAACTATTATTCGCGAAAATATCGTATGTATCCGTTTAATATTTTTCATTAATACTTGATGAGTGTGTGTGTATGTTTGTGTGCGCGCGCGTCTATATATATACACATACATACGTACACACACACACACACTTGTAATATACGATGCAAAATCCAAAATCATGTATTGAGTTAATATCAGAAATTACATACGTATAATAAGCTTCGGTTATTTTTTTGGAACATTATAAAAATTACAACAGGATCAAAATATCTCATCTCTGCTGTGTGGAATTACATACTAAAATACATTATTACATTTTATGACAACCTGGAAAACAAATAATTTTCTTTTTATGGCTTAATAAGATCATATGTAAATGTCTATACGCAATATTGTATTTCTATTGATCATTATAACAAAAATCATCTATTCGACATTGGACATAAACATAAAATTTCATTTAAGAGCGATACTGCTTTAGAGAAATTTTTAAATTGATAAAATAACCTCAATGTTTAATCCAAAGAAATATCATTAGTACACATTAAACACACAACATAAAAATTATGCTCTATCCGAGATCAATAATCAAGTTACAGTAACTTTTTATAGCAACTACAATTGTTTTAGAGATACTACATTGTCTGCATGAATATTTACATCTCTCTGTGTATATATCGAACGTAATATTTTAAATGCAAATAACATTTTGCCATGTGGCAACGCGGAAATAGTTGACTTTTACCCATTTTTACGTAAAATGAATATTGCAAAATAATAGTATCAAAAAAAAAAAAAAAAAAAGAAAAAAAAAGAAAAAAAAAGAAAAAAACAGAAAAAAAGAAAGAAAAAAAAGAATAATCTCTCTATACATTTAATTCTTGATTTTATATCAATGCTACTTAACATGATATAGCGATCCACCTTAGCTACCTTTGAAAGTGATGAAACATGATAATTGTCATAATTGTTTTATGAAGTTGCATTTTCACATTCACACAAAATAAGTATCCCGATCAGACAACAGTTTACAATTTTCTTAGCATAAATTAATTATATAAAAAAATCATTAATTTACTATAATACATCTAATATCTTATTAAGTGTATCCAGCCTCCCTAAAACGTTTTCATTTTGTTGCGTGTTTCAAGTCTTTTTCATAGTAGTAAAATGGTCAACTTCTATCGTATCATAGAGCGTAGAAGAAATCCAGATATGGCCATAGCAGACGGCAAATCCATGGGATGTATTTATATGGTTTTAATATATTGTTCATTACTAAACGCAGTGTGAGTGCCTCAAGCGCATATAAATTAATTAATATTTTTATATAAGTCAGTACATATCTCCTATCTCAAGGGAATTTCTTTCGCGTTTCACTGCAAATAACAAACCAAAGTCCATGATTAAGAGTTTTAGGATGTTTATGTCTGTTTAGGCGCTGTTCACACTGGACACTTATTCTTCATGTTTGTGTACACTATCGTGAACACAATCAATTCACTCACTAACCACTTGTCTGAAACAAAATAGTGCTATTATTTTATAGATTTCTTTACTAAATGAGATTAGGAAACACGTATAAAATTATTAAAAGAAATTTATCATTAAAATCTATGAAATTATTATATTATTATATTTCCTCTTTTTTAAATTTTACAAATAAGGTAGACAGACGATAAGTCAAAAATATTATTTTCTAAATGAATATATATATGACCACAAAATTTATTATAATGATATCAATTAAACGTACACTTACAATTATATCACAATAAAGGAATCTTCCTGTTGATGAGTCACTCAAATGCTGTAAAAAAACAAAAAGAAAAAATGTTAATATTTAAAAATAAAAATATATTTACATTTGCATATAAAAATTGAATCTAATTATACATACGAGAAGGAGATCTGGTACCAGATTGATTGGCAGCTAAAGCATTGATTGGTGCTGGACCGCTAGATACAGATCCATTTGATGGATTAAAATTAAGGAAATCCCAAATTAGTATCGTGTCATCATGTGATGATGATACTATTTGGAATTCGTCGAATTGAAGACGAAATACACGCCCAGTATGTTCCTACATTCGTATAAAATTCGTACAAAAATATATAAGACGAATTTGATTATACCAGGATAATAAAATTATTATAAAGATCTTACCACTAATGTACGCAGACATAAAGTGTTTGCAAGTGCACGCGGATCTAATGCAGCTACCAAATCCCATACTTTAATTTTTCTACAACATAAACGAGACAAACGTAATGTGAGCATCATGAGTGGTCAGTAATCTTTTCTGTTACTATGTATTAAATTTATAGAAAAAATATTAAAATTTATCATTATTATAGAGATAATACATACCCATCATATGCTCCACTGACAATATGTTTACTGTCAAATCGTATACATCTGACCAGTTCTTCATGACCTTCTAAAACACGTAAACATGCTCCACATTCAATGTCCCACAGTCTAATAGTGTTGTCACTGCTGCCACTCACGACTAAGCGATCCCTATATTGCAAACACGCTATACCCCGTTTATGTCCATTTAACGTTCGTACAAACTCGCAGGTGGACGTATTCCATACTTTAATAGTCCTATCACCACTAGCAGAAACGATATATTTTTCATCAAAATCAACTACATTCACTGCTGCTCTATGACCCACAAGTACTCTTCTCAATGCTATTTCCTTCTGTGATGTCATATCCCAAACTGCTATCGAACGATCCTATACGATAATAAATATTCATGTAATATTTATTAATTAAAAATATGTATTTTGAAATATATTAAGAAAACAACATCTGTACTAACCTTCGAGCAAGTGACCATCATACCATTATTAAATCTGAGATGTAATACAGCTTCGCAATGATGTATCAACGTACTAACCATCTCACCTGTTGTCGCATCCCATACTCTTACTGTACTATCCGAAGAGCCTGATATTATGGCTTTGTCATCATATTGTAAACATAAGACAGAACCTGTATGACCAGTCAACACCTTAATGCATTGTAATGTATTTCTGTCCCAAATTTTAATTGTATTATCTCTTAATCCAGAGACTATTTTTTGGTCATCATATTGTAGACAATAAACACCCTTTGAATTTTCACTTCTGCAGTTTATTCTTTGAAGGTTAAATCTACCCATTCTCCAATTATTATCTATACTATCAATATCTTTAACAATCTTGGGATAAAGATTTCTGTAAAAGTTATGATTCGGATGACTCTCTCCTGGTCGAGGTTTAAACAGATATTGTATCCTATGGAAAAAAAAGGAAAGTATATGTTAATATCATAATTGTTTAAAAATAATAAACTATCAACATGCATACTCTACTTCTTTGAAAAGTGGCTGATAAATTTCATAGTTCTTAATAAGGAAATATTCACCATCCTCTCCTTTCTGCTAGGCCTCTCCAAACCGAATCCGTCCTGACTTTACGTTCAATTAATTTCTTCCAAAGCATTCCTTCGCTGATAACTCTATACCATTCTTTGCAAACTAATTCTGCAGCTGTCAATGATTCGGCGTCCAAATATGAAAGAATACTCTCTGCCACATGATCTAATCCTTTTTCTGATTAAAGTATTTCAATTATTTCATATAGGTCGCAACAAATATATATATATATATATATATATATATATATATATATATATATATATATTAATATTAAATACAACAGCTCAATAAATAAAGTGTACATACTTGGTAAAAGAGAAATAAAATCTCTCTGAAGCATTGGCTTCAAATACGCATTGATGTGTCCATGTTGATAATGACACATACGTGCTAATAATTGTTCAACAAAGTGAACTTGTTCTGGTTCACTCCACTTCTCAAATAATTTCATACAAATTTCTCTTTCTTGCCCATACTGTGGCGATACACCCATAGAAGGTTCTTTCTTACGAGTGGGATCATAGAGAATCGTCATTGGAAACTGTAATCACAAATATACATAAAGAATGAAAATTAACAAAATAGTTCCGAAATAAATATTCAAGATTGACAATTAAATAACATTTTTTTGTACACAAACTCGTTTATATTTTCAAAAGACTTGCTCGTGATTCGTTGAGAGAAACATACTTATCACATTGTCGCATATATATTTATATAAGAGATTAAGTTAATATACATACGTTGTAAAATCGCTAATTGATATGTAAAATCGTATTTATTAAAGAGTATTTAAGATAATATTTTCATTATTATTATATTAAAAATGGTTTTAATAAAAACACGTTCCTCACGTTGCCAACAATTTACCTTGAGAACAATTTTTTACCTTCCACATTATCATCCAAGCGTATTGAAAAATTCAAATAATACGTACACATATAAATGCACATAAATCATAAAAATCGTGAAAGAAAAATATCGTCGATCGTCTAATAATACAATAAAGTACAACGAAACGGAAAATGCAAATATATTGATCACAAGTCAGTGAGATAATATTATTGCGCGAATAAATAATTATTATAGCAGAGTTCCCGATAACGCGTATATCTAAAATAGATGAGAGAAACAACCTCGACGTTCGCATTAATAATATTAATTCTATTTATTTCCCAAGACGTTCGATTAATGGTCAAACAATGAATAATAATAAAAAAAAGTACAAATAAATTCATATTTATATAACATCATAAAAATAAAAATTTTTTTTTTTATTTTATTTTTTTTTTTTTTTTTTTTTTTTTTTTTTTTTTTTTTTTTTGCATAAGAATATTGAGAAGAAATAAAATAAAGGCTAAGTTACACAAAGAATAGCTTGTGCAGCACGGCACACTGAGAAACTCGACCGTTTCATCCATACTTTCACCGCACATACACGCGCACTCACATATATAAAACCTTTTGTACTTACGAGGAACATACAGCACCGTTTCATATTTACTTAAGACATAAATATGACATATTTCTTTTTCTTTCTTTGCGATAAGTAGAATTGACTTTCGTCAACTTTCATTATCTATAAGTCTAAATCTTATCTCTTTAGTTGATACGGATTTCAATACATCAGTAATGTGTGAATCATTAATGTATATTTTTAATATACATTATATTAAAAATATACATTACACGAATAATATATATTCGTGTAATAATATTAAGTATTAATACAATCATAGTAAAATTAATGCACAAAGTATAGAAAAAAGAAGTATTCGAAATGATTTAATTATGGATAATTATCCATATCTTTGATACTAAGAGATCATTGATAAATAATGTTAAAAAAGAAAAAGAAAAAAGAAGAAAAAAATATAACAGGTAAAAAATATAAGAATCTTTCTCGTCAAATAATATAAGTATCGATTTGAAATCACGTTAGGTCAGCAGGTCGTATGTATGAAAGTGCACGAGGGATCGTCGACCTTTTAAAAATCATACTACCTTCCCGCGCCTTGCACGTTTACTTTGCGTATAATCTGATTGGTGGATTATGAAAAATAATCATCATATATAATAGGATTAATGCTTCGTAATTCCAAATTAATCTTTACTACTGAATTGTTTAAAAAAATAAATTAAAAAAATAAATTTTTAACAACAGAAAAATTATCTATTAATTATTAGCTAAATTTTCAAATGAATATACATAAATACTTTCGAATATTTTTATTTAATCCTTTTCTTACTAAAGGTTACTATAGTCAGTTGATAAAATTCTCTATGAATTAAGAACTCTAGGTGAACGTAGTATATATCTTGATATCTTCATGGCAATCAACCGTTCGTTATGTTGACATATATTCATTTATGATTCGTTTTATATTAATTTAATATGACTTGTATAAAAAATCAGTAATTTCCATAATATTGACAGTTACATTTTGAGCAATTTCGCCCTAACAAAAAAGCTAATAAAAATAAACGAACATTCAATAACAGAAAAATCATAGCGTTAAGTCTTTGTTAATTTTTCACTTATTTAAAACAAATAAAGATTTACAAAATTACTTTTATTTATTTCTTCAGAATTTTTATCAATAAAAACATTTTGTAAAATAAATGACCTATATATATATATATAGGTCAGTATAAATGCTTAAGTGTTAGGGTTATATTAGTATATTATAAATACTAATCATCAAATCATCAAGATATTAGTATATTAAAAATACTGATTCAATAAATAACAACAAATATTGATGCTTTGTAATTCCAACTTATTTATCTTTATTTTCAAATAATTTAACAAAATCAATCTAAATTATCAATTTTCAACGACAGGACAATGATTGATAGATCTTTATTATTCATATACCCATACCATATATATCGTCGCATGTCTATCTATATTAAACGAATTTGAACGAATAAAACTCAAGAAAAAATATTTGCATTATTTCTTCAATTATATCGTTCATGTTGATCGTTTCTAAGTTGATGCTGCCGGGCGGTCTGTGTCTACCATAATAATAAAGAAGAAGGTCTAGCCACAGAGGAGCGTAGAGCTCTCAATTGCCTGAAAATGCTACAAGTGCTCCCAAGCTAACGGTACTGCGAACTCGTGTCGAATCTACACGTTCCTCGGCTCTTTTGTCTTCGCGCGCACCTTTGCAAGAATTCTGAAGTACCGCCTCACAAAACAATATACGTATATAATAGGCATGACACACATACATACATACATATATATATATATATATATATATATATATATATATATACGCTATGTCCTACTTAGAGGAACCAATATGCACGATTATTTCCTTTATAGCTTATCCGTTATATTTCGGATGGGTCAGTTATGCAATCTAAACAAAACAAAAAAAAATACTATGAGAGTACACCGTGATTTAAATATTATTAGTTCCTAATCAATATTTTCTTGATTTTTCTTTTTAACAAATAATAGGAGAATTTTATTGTATTATCTCAACTGTGATCATTTTTTTATCGCGCGTACGCTCATACTTTGTATACGAAGGAGCAGATAAATTGGGAAATTAGAATTCGCGGTATTAATTGAGCAAATTATAGCACAATTGGATAAATCAAGTCAATTAAGAAATAATCTACAGTTGGAATCATTTTTTGGAATTGACTGCGATTTGTTTCATTTGTGTATTTTTATTTTATTTCTAACACATTTGACTACAATAATATTTCATCAAATAAGATTAATTATATCGAAGTTTTAAATCTGCTCCCTTAAACTTTTTAGTGAATTTATAAAAAATTAAAAAAAAAAAAAAAAAAAAAAAAAGAAGAAAGAAATAATTCCGACTAATCAAGATCAACTACGCTAACGAAATAACGTATCATTTCTTTCATATGTATATATGATACTTTTGATTAGCACACTTATTCTTTTTATTTAAATGAATTATGACGAAATCACTACGTTCATTTCCAAATATAAAAAGTGTTAAATATTTTTCTTCTATAATTTTATTCATTGCGACGAAAAAGTTACATTTTCATGGTGCGAAAAGAAAAAGTATTGTTTCTGGAAAAATGAAATGTCATCCTTTTTTAATTTTATTCATTACGAAGCAAAAATTATATTTTCGTGACGAAATAAATATCGAATTTCATCAGATTTCATTGATGTATAAAGAAATATCAATATATCATTTTATATAGCCTTTAATAGCTGATATACAATATCCTTTTAAAAGTTCCAATTATCGGATATATTCGAAGATAGTTCGTTCATAATGTGAAGGTAAAAAAAGAAAAAAAAAAACAAAATAATATTAATAATAATAATAATAAAAGAAACAGCAAGAATGAGGAAAAAAGGCATTGAAAAGTTACGGTATTAAATATTATAAGGGAAAATGTGACGAAGGAGAAATAATATGACACAGAAAGGAAGCTGAAACATTGATTATGTAGTGTGTAAGTTATTCACAGATTCGAGAAATCACAGTGGAAGATAAAAACAGAAAGAGAGGGGAAGAGAGAGAGAGAGAGAGAGAGAGAGAGAGAGAGAGAGAGAGAGAGAGAGAGAGAGAGAGAAAGGAAGAAAAAGAAAGAAAGAGAGAGAAATAAGTCAAAAAGAATTATCTCACTTATATACGAATTATTCATTTACGTGGCAAAATTTCAATTCATCAAAGTTATTATTTCAAATATTTAAAACAACTTCCGTTTGATTAGTTGTATTATTTACTGATTTACAAAGCGTGTATATCTATGAAAAAAAAAATCTCGAACTTTAATCATACAAATAATAAAAATGAACAAAACCATCGAGATAAAGATTTGCTAGTATTTTATATCGATTTAATTTCCCAAAGAGGATTATAACGATTTGTGTGTTCCCGCCAAGATGCGCGTACAGAAGCACGAATTAATTTACTATTGCAATTGATTATGCAATATGACAAATAAAATGCTAAGACTACTAAAAAATATAAACTGGGGTTCCGTGAAAAGAAAATTCAACGTTTAAAATGTGGAACACATTTGATTGTTAGTAAACAAAATATTTGGAATAAATAATTTGAAAATAATTCATTTCTTTGTTGGATATACAGTTTGTACTTATTTATTTTCAACAGATATATTTCTATTCATAAAGATAAACATGATAAGAAAATATCGTATTAATCCGTATCGTGGGTCTTATTAGAAAAATATAAAATAAAACATAATTCATAATGATCAATAAAGATAAATAATAAATATTGAACAATAGCTTTCCCCATTTCAGAACTGTAGCACTAATAATTAGAATAAGCAATATAAGAGAAACGAAGTTATATAAAATAAACCAATGGGATGAAGTTCGACGAAGAGAGAAAGGGGGGGGGGGGGGGGAGAGAGAGAGAGGAAAGGAGAGAGAGAGAGAGAGGAGAGAGAGAGATTATTGATCGTATCAGTCCATAAAAAATATTCCAACGTTGACATAACACCATAATGATATATATATCGATAAACGATTAAATGTTCTTTTTCCGACTTTTGATAAATGTAGCTTAATCAATCACGTGACTCATCTTATATATATATATATATATATATATATATATATATATATATATATATATAAGTACCAAATAACCCCTGTGAATGATATACACTGACCATTTCTCAAAGTTCCCGTACGAATGTTAGGAGAGAAAAAAAGGGAAGATAATACTTTAAACGACGTTTAACCTCATTTTGACTCTCGTAGTTATGGATTTATCGAAAGTTCGACATATCCATTTCCGAATATCCAGGTGTTATATGAAAAAGCACGTGCAATAAACACGAGCCCGTATTTCGCAAATGAAAAATCATGATATCCTTCTTCCTGCCTTCATTTTTCGTTCTCACGTTCTCACATTTATATACTCGTCGTTCGTTCTATCCATCTCTTTCTCTCTTTTTCTCTCTCTCTCTCTCTTTCTCATCGTCCGCACACATATATAGATAGGGTGTGTATATATATACTAACGCACTCAGCTCCTTTCGTCACAAGGAAACATAAGATGGCGGTGGGTTTCGGGTGAAAAATAGTGATACACTGCGCACCTGAAGATTTGTATTTTCGTCGTCGATGATCTTATCCGTTTCCATGTTGAGATCACGTTTTACACGCACCACGCACCGGTCGCACCTCCGTAAACAACGTCGTTCCGAATTTAAAAAGGGATCGATCCGAGTAAAATCACGCGGAAATGTTACAAGAGAACGAACGAACGAACGAACGAACGAACGAACGAATAAACGAACGAACGAATGATCGAACGAACGACGAACGAACGAACGAACGGGCGAGTGAACAAACACAAATGATTGAAAGGAAACTCAAGCGATACGAATCGAGCGATTCGATACTGCTGTCTCCGGCGCTGGCGTTGTCGTTGTCGTCGCTACCTTTGCTTCAACACGATCAACGACGACATTCGCGTTCCCTCGCCATATACAGCTAACTCAAGACAACATTTTACTAATATCCGAAGAAAAATATCACCGTGTAGTAAGATATACACACAAGAGACTACGCGTCACGACAAGCTTTAAAAAAGCACCCCGTGTACGATGATATTCCGAGTTGATACGATGATACATATAAGGGGGGGGGGTGGAAAGAGAAACGCCACGGGAGTCGCCGTCGTCGCGTAGGCAGGGCGAACGGCCGCACGATACGATTCGATGCCAGTCTACTTCACCCCCACCCCTCTTTCTCTATACTAACGCCTTTACAAGAGTAACTCCCTCCTTCATCTATCTTTCTTTTACCGAAGTTTGAGATCGCGCGTATATTTTAGGCAGATCAGAGCGTATGCGAATGACTGATGTTATCGACTTGCACAGCATCAGAAGTGCTGAACAGTAGAGTGGGAACAGCGAATCTAGAGACAGAGAAGAAAGAGAGAAAAACAAAGATATGCCGTGAACTGTCCTATAACCGTATAATTTTCATTTAGTGGCGCCACTATCACATGTCTTTCAAAATGGCTTCCACTTGCGACAACTCGTTGCGCATGACCAAGAGAACAATGATAAAATACTTATTTTTTTTATGTGATATCGCGTATTTCAATGTGAACATTGACTAACGTCATTGTCTAGATTTTGAACTCTACAAGATACGATGCCAATTGGATGTAGGATCAACCAATCGTATGTATGAAAGTAATCGATCATAAAGTAAACAAAATGATAGATCATTCATCGAATGTATTTTCATAGGTTATCTTATTATTCATAGAGGGTTCTTATTTATAAAGGATTGGAAACAATTTATAGGATTAAAGTATTTAACTTAATGCATTATTGTTCTTTCATTAAATGGCAACAATCAATGTTAAATTGTTTATATTATATCCATTTGATTTGTTCATTTTTGTTATTTTTGGTATTCTCTAGTTGCAATTGCATAGTGAATGCTGCATATGGTTTATGACACATTTGAGAATCTAATGGTGGATAGTAATGTCTATAACATATGTATGTTAAGCAAGATCCTATAAGTCCACCAGCCACAATATCTAAAATTATAAATAGTAAATATTTATTGTAATATTTCTTAGTATATAAATTTACCTTGCCAATGATGATGATAATCACAAGTACGACTTAATGCAATAATAAGAGCAATACAAATTGGAAGAATAAATGAACACAGCTTCCAAGATTGAGCTTTGCCTGTTAAGCTAAATGTGTGAAGTTTTCCTGCTAAATATAGTGCCACAAAGCCAAAGCTTGCGAACGCAACTAAAAATAGAATACATTGATATATGTAAACTTCTATGTAGATTACATGCATATAAAAATATCAGATACATACACGAGGAATGTCCACTTGGGAATGATTTTTTACCATCTCTAATAGTAATTGGATTTCCTGTACATTTAAATTCAGAATTCATTTGCCCATCTGGAAAACACCGCCAAAAGAAATCTGGCCTTGGTCGTCCTAACAGTAAAAAATAGATATATATTAAGATATCTATTCGAGATAAATGTACTAATGCACAAGTACTAAATCATAAAATAAATTAACTGTTAATAAAAATTTCTAATGCTTACCAACTATAAGCTTTATAATATCTGTAATTAAACCATTAAATCCCAAAGCTAACGTTACACATAACAAAGCTTGAGAAAAATCAATCTTATCTTTATTGATTATAAATGAAAATAATATCACAACAACTGGCATCAAGAATACAAGAGGCTGAAAAATTACAAAATATGTATCATTATATATTTCAATGTCATGTATTAATTTAAGAAATAATAATTAGAAGAATACCCATAATACTGTAGTTGGAACATAGGAATCTGTTTGTGGATTTTTATATAACCATAATTCATCTTCATGTATTTTTCTAGTAAATGGCTCTGCTTGTTCCAGTTTTCTATAATTTAAATAATAATAGAATTACTATATGTAAACAATATTAAAAATACTATATTTAATTATATAATTTATTTGTATACAAAAAGTTTTATCAATTTAAAGGTAACTCACAATATAATACTACTGCAAAGCATTTTATCAAAATACGATATATTATATCCATGCAAATTCGAAAAATATATTTATACAGTATATAATTTTTTTAAACTAAATATATACTCACAGAAACAATAATGCCAGAATGATTCGTAACAAAACGTCAAAGCAAAATCTCGCTGAAAATTCTATGCCGAAAAGACGTACAATAAGCATCTTAACTACAAACTTTAATAGATTGTATCAATTATCTGTTTAACATCTTTCACGTATAAACCGCATAGATAACATAATATATAATAAATACAAATACTACCAGAATTTTAATACAAATAATACATTACGGTTAATAGTGCACACATTGTTGTGCTTTAGAGACTTAAAAACAAGAAATCGACACGCCATGATAAGTGTCAATCATGGCTGGTAACCTTAGTAAATGTATTGTGTACCAACTGTGTTAAAGTTATTTTATTACATATTCTTTTGCAACTGTAAGTTACAAGAACGGCATTTTAATTGGTTGAATGGTTCGTGCAAAATATCATTTCTATTGGACGAATTATTATAATGTCAATTTTCTAATTGGCCTAAATAAAAAAAATATTAATGACCGTATAGAAAATGATAATATATAGCAAATCTATAATAATTACTTTGATTTAACATAATAGAAATAAAGTTTTAATGAAAAATTTAATTACTTTTCTAAATTATATTTCAATTCTTTCTAAATTGTAATAACATCTTAATGAAAATATATGTGAAAGAGAATGAGAATCTAAAAAGAACTATGTCTAGTCTTATATATGCAAATGCACATAAACGGATAGCCATTGTAACTGAGCTGATTTTTTCCTGTTCTTCGAAATTGAGGTCATAAATCTTTTACTTTTACTATGATAAAATATGTTGAATTGATTAAAAAATTTTCAGTTAATACATAATATCTCATAGAAGGAATGTTAATATATTGAACAATATATTTATTTTAGTAAGTGTACATACCAATATAGCTTTCGACTCTAATCGTGTTTATACGATGTCTAATATTATATATGATGATATATATTTTTGATTCAATAATTTCATTCTTTGATTAATTGTTTATTCTAATATTTATTATATTAGTCAAATGAAAGAGATATTAATTTTGTAGTAATCAAAATGTTCGCAGCCTGTATTATAATTGGTATTTTTCTTTTGAATTTTAGATAAAGAAAAGAGAATCTAAACAAATTATTTATGTAAAAGAAAATTTGTCAAAGGAACTGTTTAAGATTATGAAGGTCTCCTATATTCATATTCATATTATTTGTTTATGACAGTAAAAATGTCATCTGGATTGGTTTCTTCTACTTCACTAGGTAGCTATGAGCTACCAAGTCCGATAGGAGATACAGTGGAAGATAATTCTAATAAATTTACAACATATCTGCATCAACTTGCTGGTATCAATGAAATGGAGGTTGATGTGATACTTAAAGATCATTCTTATGCTCGTCCATGGAATTGGAAACCAGAAAATATTTATGTTAAACCAATAAAAAAATTATTTTTTCCAAAAATTAATTCAGTTATGTAAGTTAATATTTAATTAAATTAATATTTAATTAAATTTTGTCCAAGTAAAAAAAATTATTTCTTATTTAACTTATAGACAAGATGAAGAGATTGATGTAGAGAAAACTGATGATGAGCAGCCAGTTCCACCTTTAGATTTAACAAGAACGCGACATGTTATGGATGAATTCCAGCGATTAGCAAATTTTGCAAGACCAGATGATAATGACGACTGGGAAGAAAAAATAGACAAGTCGATGTGGACATCTTTACAAAGTCGAATATTTACTAAAGTCATTAGAATATTGAATTCTGAGCGACTTGCAAGATTAGCAAAGTCAAATGCTATAGTAGAGCCAATTTTTCGTCGTACATCAATAAATACTACAGCAAGACGATTTAGAGAAACTTTAGCATCAGCTGGTTGGGATTGGAGATTAACTCAATGGTTACATGGTTTATTATTTGATCATCTTTCTCAAGAGTACTTAGCTATTTATCTTGATATCTTACAAACATTGAGATTAAAAATTCCACAACTTGTGGATAAAATGATAACAGTACAACCAAATATTAATGCAAAAAATGGTTCAATAACATGGGAAACTCTAGGTTCTCTGTTAAAACGAACGTGGGATCCAATTGCTCCTACATTAAATAATAACAGGCTTGTAAATATACTATGATAATTATATCATATTTCTTTAAGACATTCGCTGCGGATGGCGAAATTATTTACGTTGCTATGGTACGTGTGACGCCGTTTGGCGTTATCACCTATATCAAATGAATAAAAAAAAAATATGAACTACACCTAGCGAAGGTATTTGATTTTGGAGACGCAGCGAATGTGTTAATCATGTAGAAAATATTTTATGATAATATACCAATATGTTTTATTACAGAAGAAACTCCCAGGAAATCCCATTTTAATAATAGCTCCATCCAGTATTGGGTCCAGTATTTCTTCTCGTCAACATAAATGGATTACACAGTTAGGAGCATTAGGAATGGTTGTTAATGTGCATACACATATAGGATTAGCCGCTAACAGAATGACAATGATGGTATGCATTGATCAACTAATTCAAGCTATGCGAGCTAAAATACAGGATATTAAAAGTGATTGTCCTGGCAGACCAATAATTCTTGTTGGTTTCAATACTGGAGCAGCTTTGGCTTGTCAGGTATAATTATTTTCTATACAAATTATTAACTTATTTGTAAAATAATTAAAATGCAAAGTAAGGTACTTATTTTGTTTAAAAATTTATTTAATTTATAGGTGGCACAAATGGAACACGTAACTGCAGTAATTTGCCTTGGTTTTCCTTTTTCTACTGTCGAAGGAAAACGAGGTTCACCCGATGATACGTTACTAGATATTCGTTGTCCTGTTATGTTTATTATAGGACAAAATGCTTCTTTAGTAAGACCTGATGATTTAGAAGATCTTCGTGAAAAAATGTTAGTTGAAACAAGTTTGGTAGTGATTGGAACTGCAGATGATTATCTACGAATATCGACTGCTAAGAAAATATCAGAGGGTATTACACAAAGCATGGTAGATAGATGTATTTTAGAAGAAATAGGTGATTTTGTGGGAAGTATTCTTTTGCAGCCACATCCTTTACCGTTGAGGTCTGTATCAGTAACAAATTGTGAAAACAAAAACAACAAAAAGGAAAGTCGTAAAAGAAGAAATTCAACCAGTAGCTCTGTTGAGAGCGAACCAAATTCTCCTACTTTGAAAATATCTCGACCAAATACACCAGTTTCTACAGTATCTGTTGGATCTAGTACATCTTTGGCTCAAGTTACAAGAGCTGGTTCTTTTAGTACACAACCAACTCTAGTCACAGTGACTGGTCAACATATTAATCAAAATTCAACAATAAGACGTAAATCGCGAGTTATTAGTAATCCAAAAGCACAATTTGTAGAACATTTGATAACTTCTAGAGTACCTGCACAAGTAATAATAATTTTATAATAACATTTAATTTTGCTAAATTTTGCATACGTGTAATTATACAGTTTTGTCTTTTGCAGAAAATTACCAACTCAACAAGTGGTGGTATAACTTTAAACATTGGTTCTTTAGCAAGTCTAGCACCAATTGGACCAATACGTTTAGGTTCATCTGTTGATCAAACTAATACAGTTAAGACAATTAATACATCCAAATCTTCAATTGCATCAAATAAAATTCCTAAAATTATATCATCGAATATACCACTTCAGAATGTTCCTAAAATGAAAGCTATTGTTTCGACAAATAAAACTTTTTCAAAAGTAATATCAAGCAATTATAGACACACTAATATCATCGATAAAAATGGTGATACAAAACTGATTAATGTTTTGACAACAGGAAATCAGTCAAGAATAAATCCTTTAAGTGCTGCAGGTATAAAAATATATCTCTTTTCAAATCCATTTTCTCCATTTAATTCAGAGATTAAATTCATTAATAGTATAATAATTATACAAACGTATTTTGTTCAATAATTGGTCTTTATGCATAGGACATAGTAAATCTACAAATGGAGAAATAAACGGAGCCTTGTCGACATTGTTACACAATGGAAAAAGTTCTACTGCAACAATAAATGGTTCTCCTTCTTCCCGTATATCTTTAAGTTCAAGTATATTGTTAACACCTAACATCTCTTCGACAACTAACACAGCAGCTACCACTTCAACTGTTACAAAAGGTAAAATATTATTATCTAATCAATTAATAAGAAATTTACAATGATCATAAAATTTATTTATTTTTCTATAGTATCAATTGATTAATTAAATTAAAATATTGGAAGTTAGTTTATTTATTATCTGAAAATGTGTTTTATTTTGTAATAAAGTTAATTATTCTATGATGTTTTTAACAATATAATATAATTATTCTCTTTCTTATCCTTTATTTTTTTTTTATTTCTTTTTTTTTTAGTACATTTTTGGATTATAAAGGCAAATCTATTCCATTTATTATAAATTACTGTATAAATTTTAATGGTGTTACGTAGTATTTAGAAAATCTTTTAAAATTTTTTTGAATTTATGAGGAAATAAATTAAAAGTTTTGTTAACAAGAGAATTTTAATAATATTTATTTGTTATATTTTTATCCAACTCTATAACAATATTATATAACATACACATGTCAATATATAACATACACATGTCAATATATATATTATTGGTTTTACATTGTAATTTCATTAGTAATTTTTCTTTAAAATATCATGCATTTGTACTTTTTTTCAGAGTGTAATTAACATGTGTACATAAAATCTCTGGGTATTCTTTGTAAAATATTATAATCTATTATATAAGAAAAACTAAGGGGATTTTTTATCTATTAGCAAACCGTAAATACTTATACAAACATACTTTTGTATGTATTTATATTCTTTTATAATTGTAAAGTTATTTATGAAATTTTCATAAAATGCATTCAAAGAATTGCATTGTAAATATATGCTAATTTTTATTTTATGTTAAATAAATATTTTTTCACATAATTTGGATTTGTTTGATACCTGTCCCAATCCTCTACGATATACAAGATGAATAGAATAGTTCATAACTTATTAATAATAAAATTTTAATTTATTAGTGCAAAAATGGAATAAGTCATTGTAAGTATGGATAACAATGAATGGCAATGTTCAAAATTCATACTACTTCATTTTATAAGTAAAATTAATTTTAATATATTAATAGTAAAATTTAAGTAAATAATGTATTGTACCATTTTATTTTTATATTATTTCAAAATATAATTCTCACGTTACGGTCGTGCCTAAAAAAGTGAAATCCTCTTAGTTTCTTTAATAATAAAATCATAATTTATTGAAGTCGTATGTGTGTGTGTCTATATATATATATATATATGTATATATATATATTTGAATGTTTTACAATATAATATCTATAAGCTACGTCTGTATTTTATAGCAATGGAAAACAGAGAACCCTCCAATAGTTCTCAACATGTGGCACTTAATCCTACTCATATATGGGACATACCTAAGATCTCACAGTTATCATCACAAACAGTTTCTACGAACAAAGATTCTATAAGTACAATAGCTGGAAATACTACTGCAATTAATGAAAATATCCAAAGTACCAGAACTACATCTTCATCTGTAACAGTTCCATTCACTTTTCATAAAACTGGGACTAATGTAGCTATGTCTAATCAATTGAAATTGTCTCATAATGTTACAAAAACAATGCCAAAAATTACACTAAATACAAATAACTTACAAAGAATCCAGAAAGGAAGATCACAAACAGCACTAAAGAAAAATATTGTTAATGATATAGATGATGATTTGGGAAATATATTAGACATACCAATAATATTTGCAAAAGATGATGATAGTTTAAATAATGTTGAGAAAGTATACACATCTCAAGCTGCAGATTCTAAAGAAAAATATGTACCAAAATTTAGTAATACTACAAAAGTTGTTCTTATAAGTAACAAGCACGACAAACTTCAACATACTTCTAATAAATTCGTAACTCCTACGACACAAACTATTATATGTCCCAATGTTCCTGTGCAAAATATGAACCACGTAATATTACAAACGCAATCACAAAGTTCAGTAATAAAGACAAAAACTAGACTTGGATTACCTGCACAGAGTCGTTCGAATCAACCTACTATTAAGTACACTAAAATTATTTTAGCAAAAAGAAATAATACACAATCTTCTCAAGTTGATAAAAATGAACAAGTTCTACTATCGAAAACTTCTCAGAGATTAAATAAACCAAAAGTATGTATTTTTGAAAAAAATGATCATAAATATGCTCCACCTCAAATAAAATATCAAGAAAATAGTTCCAATGATGTAATTGAAATTGAAGATGCAATAAAAACAAATATTATAGAGAGGAAATACGTTACAATACCTGAAATCGATCTCACATCTCCGACTAAATGCAATGAAAGAGAAATTTCGAATGAACGTGAAGTAAAATTTGAAAATAAAGAACATACCGAACATGCTACATTTAATAGCATTACAGGACTGGAAACATAAGGTACCTTACTATATCTTCATATTGTTATGTACTTTAAGAAGATTATTGCTGTCTTTAAAGTATGTTAATAAAACAAATGCCTGCCTCAAAAAATGCTAATAAGAGATATACATTTCAGTGGATATTGAATAAATAAATAAGAATATATATATAGTTTAACTAATTACTATTGCATTAAAAAATTCATTCATTTTTTACTTGTAAATATGTACACTGAACAGACTAAAACAGACATTACAGCAAATTTTGCGTGATTATTTTTATGCTAGTTATATTAAAAGAATGTGATATATATTATTGTTTAAAGCAAAAATATTAATTCTATACACATGCAATTATATTGAACAAACATGCAGTTAATATTTAAAAAAGACAAAAAAGATGTATACTTAAAATCGATATCAAAGCTTTTACTGCAGTGATATAAAAGATTATCATTATAAATAATTTAATTTTTTCTATTTATATATTGACTGATATATCAAAGTTTAAATATATATTATTTGTTTGAATATCAATTTTTATTGTGTTCTTATATACAAAGTAGAATTATTTTCTTCTCAAAGAATATTTTTGATCTTAGAATTATTTACAATGTAGATTATAAAATGTACAAACTAATAGGCTTCACCGTAAAGTAATTATACTATTTCCACTGGTGATATTTAAAAAACACGAAACTATTTTCTTAGAAATTCCATAATAAATATCTTTCACAATTATTTATTAACTTATAAAATAATTTTTTATCATCATTTATGTGTTATTTTATTTCATATAACATTTATGTATAGTTCTTGACTTATAAAGTTTTTCAACGCACTTATATATTATCTCAAAGTTACTATGAACCATTATTTTATCTAGTCTTATTATAATTATGGTTATGCAAAGTTGTTTCCTGTGACGTTTATACAATATATTATTGTATTTGTATACAACTTAACATATTGTACACATTTATACTGAAAATTGAATCAATGTCATACAAATTATTGTGTTCTTATATATCTCTACATTCTTATGTTTTTTTGTTTCTTATATTCAATATGAAATAATTTAAGTTAAAGATCTGTTCATTATAATTATATATTTTCATCGTTTTTTTATATGTAGTATAATTAATAAAATTTAGGTGTGTTTTCTGACTTGGTTTTATTAAAATATAATAATATTAAATAAATTATTTTGTGTAAAATAAAGTAAGTGTTATAAAATTTATTAATAAATATATACACATTATAAATTTATAAAAATGTTTTGTGTAGTCATATATTGAAAATTTGTACAATGTATTGCATGGATACACAAATTAAAAATCTTATAATGTAATAAACATTCATCATATTTCACTATAACTTCTTCATAGTAAATGATAATGCAGATAAAAAATATATCTTTATTAATCATTACCAAGCAAAATATCACCATTTTCAGAAGTAAACATGATATGAACTTTTTTACTTAATTCAGGACCAACTCGTCTGGTTGTTGAAAGGGGTCTTACTGCTCTTCTAATCTACAAATATAATAAATATTATTATATTGTATATATAATTATTTTCATTATGATCTATATTATGACTTAAAATATTTTATATTTTTTAATTCCAATCAGAATTTTTTATTACTTACAGGAAGATCTTTTAATAATTTGCTACCATCTGTAGACGTACAATTCATATAAGCCTAAAATACAATATTGAATATTAAAAATATAGTTAATATATATCCATTATATATTGTAATAAAAGAATCATACCTCAACTAACTGCGCTGGACTTTTATATACAGAACAAATAGCTTCTGCAATTTCCAGGCTACTCAAATTAAATTGACAAAGTTGTTGTTGCCATAATCTTTTCAATCCATTTCCATCTTTATCTACCCGTACTGTGTCTCTATTATCTCCTGCTATGTACCAATTATATTCTTTGTCAAAATGTTGTTTCTTTTCTAATTTATATGGTATTTCTGCAATAGCTTTAGTATATTGATAAATCATTAATGCTAAGTCTGCTGCATTTTCAACAAGTCTATTATTACACTTATTAATTATTTGAATTTCAGCAAGACACATTTCTAGTTGTTGTTTTGAAATTTCTGGAGATTCCCTATATACTTTAAAGTCTTCAATCTTATTACATGACTTACTTCCTGAACCCTTATTGTTTTTTAATTTATTCTTTTTCTTATAATATAGAAAATATCCTTGTATACCAAAAATAACTAAGGTCATATTATAATCTGGCAATAAAGTCCTTATATAAGAAATACTTGTACAAAAACTATCGTCCGTTAATTTTTCTACTACCTCATTCCAATTCCAAATAACAATTATATGTTTCTCAGTTTGTTTAATAGTTTTCGTGTATATTTTATTATTTTCATTTACGCTATCTTTTTCTATACTTCTCTCCCAAGTTATACTCTTAGGAATTAAATGTGAGATAAAATTATATGATACATTTGTATCATTTAATGTTACTAGAATTTCTGGATGAAAGTTATATTCTTCTATACGTTTATCCAAAATAACTTTCATAAATTTTATACATTCACCTGGTTTAATATTCTTTAATTTTTTAGCTGTTATTGCTTTTAATGCTTTTTCTTTTATTAAGTTCTCTTGTCTTTTACGACGTTCTTCTTTCAATTTATATTTACTCTTTTTTATTGGTTCTTTAAACAATTGTTGATTTGTGCAAATATTTTCTTCATATCGATCAGATTCAAAAGAATCAGACATATCATGCGTAAAAGATCTCTTTCTAGAAAGCGTACTTGTAAACATTTCATTATTAGTTTCAACATTTGAAATAACATTCAATGATTTAGAATTATCATTTATGGCGCATTGTCTTTGACATGGTTTGTTCGTATCAGTAATATTATTTTTATTAGTAATATAATCAAACTGAACTTCAGGAAAATCAAAATCATCAGATGAAGAATGCTGTTGAGAATTTTCTATTTCTGGATTAATTTGATTAATTATCGATGAATCAGATTCGTTGGAATCACTTAATACAATTACTTCTGACATTTTTATTTCTTTTAAAAAAGTGTAATTTTTAAATGCATCAGGATTTTATACAAATTTTTTCATTACAGTTAAAATTCTTTATCCGTTTTCATAATTGTATAGAAAAGGCAGTTTTAAAGCATTTTTCCAACAATACATAACTATAAATATAAATGTATATTCGAATATTGTTTCTTATTATAAGTCACATATATATATATATATGATTTATAATATTATTAAGTTATTTGTTAGTATTATACTTATTTAAAAATTAAAGTTATTTATTTTCATACACATGACACTATACGATACTTTTTGTTTTACTAACCTCAATTCAGCACTTTTATCGTTAATTATACTACATGCTAATGTATCTTGTTATATTCTACTTTTTTCTTTTTTCTTCCTTTTATATTTATATTTTCTAGTTGCCGAGAAATGATAAATATAACATTTCATATAATAAAAAATGAATTTTCCTCAAATAAAGTGAATTCATCCTGTGAAAGTTCATGCAAACATTGCACATAATAAACATTGATAAAATGCACGCAAATTGAATTAAAGAATATGAATTTACAAAATGTTTTATTAGTACTTACAATATTTTTTAATTACTTTAATATCCATGTATTATTATTTTTAATAATTTGAAACAATGGACTTATTAAAAAAAAAAAGAATTTTTTTTATTGAAATCTAGAATAATTCTAGCAAAACATTTTTACCTTTACGGTCAGATGTTGATATATTCCTGGCATAAGCAACTTATCTGTATTGTACTGTACATATTCTTCTGAACAAAACATGAATCTCAGATCCTTAATCGATAGGATTAGTATTTTCAGATAATAATTGATCATACGGTAGCCTTTGTAAATAAAAATAATTCTAACCAATACATATACTTTACCAGGGAACAACAGAAATGACCTTATATTAGGAAGTTTTAATTCTTGTATTACATCGTTCTATAATTGAGTTTTCATTATTAATACATATTTTTGTTTTAATATTTTGCAAATAATTATTTTTAAACAGCACATAAAAAAGTTGATAATGAATTTGAGAACCTTTAAAGTAGTAATGATGAATTTTATTTGGGATAATATAAGATCTTATAATAATAGTAATTCTAATAGTAATTCTGATAATGGTAGTAATATAGTTTATAAAAGAAAACTATAATCGAAGAATATATAAATATATAACTGATGTAAAAGAAACTACTGTCTGATATTAACTTATAAGAAGATATAAATTTTCAAAAAATAAATTTCTCAACAGGATTCAAAAATATCATACACAAATTTTTACAGACACAGATCAATTACTTGAACATATTGTAAAAGAATGAATAAATATATCAAGGTAAAAATTACAAAGAAAAATTTGTCAAAATTTGTTCTATCTGGAAAAAAGGGGTGATCATTATCAAATATTTGCATTTACAGGAATTATATTGAAAATTGGTTATTACAAAAATGCCTAATGTAGAGGACTACTGGTCATCACTATATTATTTTTTTCTAGCATATTTAAAATATAAAGATTTCAACCAATTTTCTTTGGATGTTACATCTACAGAGTAATATTATAGGAATTAAAGTATTATATTATTGAAACAATTCATTCAAATCATCAATTCAATCAAAAAAGTATGTTAGAAATAAGTAAAAAACTTAAATTAAAAAGTAGTAATATTGTTGCTTGTCGATCTATTGAAATACTAGTATAAAAACATGGAAAGATAAAAGAATAATTACAATGAGAACTAGAAATAACTGTTTAAATAGTTATATATTGTATAGATTCATTTTTTAGGAAAAGAAGCTAAAAATCCTGACATATTTAGAATTTGTACAATGATTAATAGAGCAATTGGTAATTTTCGCGATTTACTTACATCATGCAGTGGACCCTATAATTTTTATTCTAAAATTTTATTCAAAAATGCTTAGTGTTTTCTAATAAAGCAAATGATCAAATTCAAGAATCAAGTTACTATTATGATATTTGTATCCAAAAATCATTACTTCAATGTCAGTGACTATTTCAAAAAATATCAAACCAAGATATATTTAAAATTTTATGTTCCAAATATATATGAAGCTATCGTATTTTATTAAAATACGAAAATTCATTTCAGTAAAATTAATTTAATATATTTTGTAGAGCCATATTTGGATGAGCCTATACGTCTTTTTTATATGAGAGGAAATAATTCTTAATAAACAGGATACTCATACTACAAAGTATTATAACCGTGATTTGTCAGTACAAGAGTCGAAATATGATAGATTTTTTGATTTTGTGAAAGCTGATATAAAACAAAATTATTATAATAATCATTATTATTACTACTGTTATTATGTTTGCTTACATACAGAAAAATACAAAGTAATCATTCAGTAAAAATACATATTAATAATTATTGAAAAACATTATTATGAATTAAATAAGATAACTTATATACGAAAATAGTAAAAGAAAGTACTTTCAATGAAAACAAATCCAATGCAAATACAATTTAACAATTACGACATATCTCCATCATATTATTACTTTTAATTATTATTATTTAAAAACTTATATATCAATTTTTGCATCGGTTCATCATAGTTTAATTTTCATTGTTTATTATTTGCTAAGATAATTTATTGAAGTTTTCTATTATCATAGATCCATACTGATAGTTAAATACAAAAAATATTAAAGGGACATTTATGCCATTTTTTAATATGCATAACTTAAAAAATCGAATTGTTTAGTTATTTGTATATCAATACTCTGTTTTTTTTTTTTTTCCATATGAATAGAAGTCCAGCTCTTTCTTTCATTTTGTTTTTTGTTTTTTACAAATGTTACAAAGTTCAGTTTAATATTACTATAAGAGAAATATCACACGCGCGCGTTATTGAATCATTCAGAATTACAAACACTCGTATGTATGTGCAATTTTTGTTTTCATCTTACACTTACCCGTACAAGGAAAAATATGCATTGACCATCATTTTGTTTAAAAATAATGGATATAGCTAGGCACTCAATTATATTTACTTTTTATTTGCCTAGCATATATTATGTAATTCTCAAGTCGTGCCACGTATACTCGTGAAAAATGTGCTTTATATATTTTCATAAATTTATAAAATTCTTGAACCCCTTCACACAATTGTACAATTTGGTAATAATCTACTATATTGTCTGCATTACTTTTCTTGCGCTTTTCTTTTTTATTAATGCTATTACAAATATATCACAAATATATATAAAGTATATGTGATATACAGTAATTTAAAGATTTTATTTTTTATCAATTGCAAGATCATATTTTTTTGATAGATTAAATCAAAAGAAATTTAATACGGTGGCCGGACGAGGGTTTTCAACTGTATATATTAGTTGATGTATTAATATCGTTATCAATATTGTGTTGTCTACTGTAATATATTTTTCATAAGAAAAAAAATTGTAAAAAGAATTAAAAATCACTAGATATACACAACGTGCGTTCATATATATAATTTTCTAATATTACCAAATAATTTGCTATATCTTTTAAGTCGTAATGAAATAGAATGAGTATGTAAGCTATATGTATAAACAGAGTACATATAACAAAAATTATTATATATTGTTTTTTTAGGATTATTATATATGTGCATTTTTAGAATAAATGACTTGTAATTATATTCGAACGATATATAACGGACAAAACTTTACCCTATATAATCAATATAATTTAAAACAAAGTTTTTTAAATACTTGGCAGTAAAAAAAATCTACATCTGGTCCCTTCTTCCGGCTGCCGTGAGATTTTCCGTACAGACATTTTTTCACTACCAAAAGTGAAAATCAATATAATATTTTCTTTGTGAAAATTATTTCACGATCGATTACTGCCGTTTCACTGATATATATATGTATTAAATAAAGTCCGGCAACACTTTAAATGGTAATTACCATTACCATGTTGTTATTCTAATTATCATTTAAAATATCACTGAACTTTATGTAAACTCTGTATTTTAAACATGATATGATAATAGCATTAAAAAAAAAAAAAGTATAAATTTTGTGTCTTCGTTCGACCATCAAAGTCTCCTTTGTGAATAATTTTTTCTGTGTATAACATTGTGTGTATCCGTTTAGTTTTCCTTTTACTTTTTTTTTTGTTTTTGTTCTTTTTTTATTATACAAATCATCGTGCAGTTCGAATAATAAATATAATGTGTCAAGATTATTCCAAAATGAAGGGAATGAAGTCGTAATTGTTTATAGTATGATGAGAATTCTCGCATTTTATTTCCTTATCTGTGCACTTCTATACTTAAAACACAATCAATCTAAGTCTTACTTTCGTTCTCTCTCATTCGTTACTGATGCTGCTCTTTCATTCCAGCTCGTTTCTTCCAATCTAACAGGCAATAATCAGTTACTGATAAATATTATTCAAGCTATGTCTATTGACTATCGCAAATAGAAACGCATTAGAAATGGTATAAAATGGACACATTTTTTTCCCGCACAAATCTAGACTACTGTAAATAATTTTTTATCTTCTTTTTGTTTTTTCTTATATATATATATTTTTTTCATTTTTTTTTATTTTTTTTTTTATTTTTTTTTTTTTAATATTTTCATTATATAGTATAATCTTTTTCTTTTCCTCTTCTTTTTTCTATTAATTTATTTTAACTTTTTTTTTTTTTTAAATGTTTTCCTTAAACATATGACGCGCATTAATTAAGTGATACAAATTACTCAAGAAGTATCGTATAATCGAAGAGGAGCAGGATTTAGAGGAGAAGGTGCTAACATTGACCTTCAAAAATTTATGCGCTTTTTTCTGTATCTTTTTTAGGCTTTATCGCCTCCCAATCTGCTTTTCAGTCTTTCATGCTTTCCAATTATCAGTTTATATTCCCCTCCCCTTTTCTTGCAAATCTAGAATGCGACAATCCTAATTAAGATCACTTTGTTATCTTCACTCAATGGCAACGCGGGACAACAGCAGACCTCGCCTGGTAAGCCAAACCCTAATGAAAATGTTAAAAACATCTATTAATCTCGAATAAAAATAGAAGAAAAAATGAATAATTATAAAGGTATATAAATATTATTTACCCAAGACCAGTTCCAATTAATAAGGACAAAACATTCGTGAGGATTAAAGTATAAAGTACTTCTTTAGAAAACAATCCATTTTTACCAACTTTTGCAGTACGAATGCTGTAAGTTTTTTTCTTATTTATACCAAGAGGATGCTTAAATTTCCAGTCCCTGAAAAATAAAGAACAAAGCGTTAGCAATAGATATTATGAAAAGATTAATTTTATTTTATATCATAGATACTATATATTAAAACTACAGGATGAGGACCAAAAGTTCCTAAGTGATTTAAAAATTAATTATTCTTTTTAGAGACTTTCAGATTAACTTTTTTTTCAGATTGTAAAACTATAAATCTAATTTTAAACATAAAAGGTTCTAAAAAAGAAACAATTTTTAAAATTACTTAACAACTTTTGGTCTATAAATAATATTTTTTTTGAGGCTCTATTTATTGACTGTAATGTTTCTATAAAGACGATATAATATTTATCTTACTTCGGTGGTGCCTGATCAGGACGTGAGCTCCACTCGTAAATCCAATCCATACTTTTGTCTAATAGTTCGCCTTCCTACAAAGAGGCAAAAAATTATAATCATTCATGTTTAAAATGTATATATGATGAGTAATGGGTAGAAAAAAAAGATTTTATTTTAATAGCGAATTTTTACGAGAGGATATAAAGAAACATAATCGTTACTTTCAAAAAAATATTATCAAGTAGGATATATTATTACGTCTATATTAATAGCGACCTATAAACATACTATTTCTGTGTGTTAGAGTGATAAGTTTACTTAACCAAGATATAACAGAATGTTGAGATCTTTATACATATGAATAAATATAGAAACAGAAATATTAAGTAAAACTGTACAAAAATTAAGCAAATAATACGAAACAAAAAATATGACCTAAATCTTATTTTTTTTTCGGTTTTAAACCATTTGTAAAACAAAAAAAGTCGAAACAAAAATTTCTAGAAATGGACAGTTTTAATGATTTCTCTATGTTCAGAAAGAAATTTAATTATTTCTATTTAAGGATAACCTCTGACGTTCGGGCAACCATGTAATTGACCCATTGCTTAATACGTCTTTTATATTGCAATTCAATGTCGTTTCTATGCTCGCGTAAACATCATCTTTATGTTATCAAAGGTCCCATTTTTGGAACATGTGTGACACAAAAAAAATTATTCTAATCTCCATTGAAAAATATAAAATTTGTACGAATGATTTATTGTCGGTTTACTTGTCTTGATTTTCTTTAGATATCCAGAAAAGTAAATAAAAATCTAAGCATGTCGAAAACTTTGCCAAGTTTAATAAATACGACTAAACAAATTCTTAAAATAGTCAACGCATAGCCGATCTTAGATAAACGCGCAGCAGTTAATGTCAAAGAGAAATCTACTAAAACAAAATTGACATCTTTTTTATTATTTATATGACGCAGCAATAAAACTATATTTTTGATATAATTATGATTCAACATCATGAGAAATAAATGTAATTGAGATTTACTTATTAAAACGATTAAATGATTTAAAAAAGAGTAAATAAAAAAACTTTCTTTAAAGAAAACGTTAAGGTTAAGTATAATAATCTTGACGACATATATGTTTTAAATCTCCCAACAATAAATATTATCTCATAAATGTTCTTTACTTCGATAACATTAAACAGCAAATTAATACAATTCATAAAAATTGTTTTTAAGTATCAAGTACGATTTTGTAACGAATAACTAAATCATTTTCTAATGAACATTTTTTTTATTCACTTTGTTTACATCTTCAAGTATATTATGCGTAATATAAATATTTTAATTAATTTTTCGGTAAAGGAAAGAAAAAAGAAACCAAAAGAAAAGAAAAAATGATTAAAGATTTACATAAATTTGATGATAAAAAAGAAATAATTATGAAGAAAATTTATAAAGAATTGAAGAAGATTAATCAAAAGTGAAATTTGAAGAATATGTAGTTTGTTTTTTTTTTCTAATGTATCAATTTCATTTTTAAAGTGAAAAAAGCCGCGAAGTTTTCAAACGGCTCTAATAACGGTTCACATAGCTTGCAAGCAAATGTGTGGTTTTACTATTCATCGTTTAAATATACAAGCTTTGAATAATGGAAATCGTTACGTCGAGATAATGTATATGTACATACATACATATATCTTCTTATTGTGTGAATGAACAAATAGAAAAATAGTGTAATATTGCTCGAAATATTTCGAAATTTTTTTTAATATCATTTTGATTTTTAATATCAATTTTATGATTTATATTACGTGCTATATTAAAATACACAAATAAACTTAATTCTTAAGTTAATTATATCAATTAATTTATTATTACTATATTCTTAACCAACATTAAGATTAAATTAGATGAAAGGTAAATTTTTAGGTTAAAAAACGGTACTTTTTTTGCTATATTGTCGAGTTCTTTCCTACCTTTTTTTCTCTACTTTCGTACTTTGAAGATAAAACATATATATGACGAAGAAAAAATAAAGAAATATATTTACATACATTTGTTGACTCTCGTTATGCATAACTAATGACGCACATTTTCGTATGTCATTGTAATTACGACATAAATACAGATAAGATGTATTGTAATTTCTATGTAATTTATATATACATATATGCACAATTATATATCCTATCCATAGAAGAGTTCGTGATGTGTAAATAACTCTATGTAAAAAAAATCCAAAATAACAAAATAATAAATAAATAAATGAATGAATGACGTAAAAGGGTGAAAAAGATATTTAGCGATTGCAATTATATATATATATATATATACATATATATATATACATATACACACACATAAATACAGCACAAAAAGAATAATGCGCTGTTCCGTCCACGTGACCTATCCAGTAATAATAGTAATTACAGCTGATATAAAAGAAAAGGATAGTGACGTTTGAGATTCGTTCGTCGACAATCTATGGTAAAAAAGAACATGTGACTATCCATGTAAATGAATATATTATTTTCAAAATCAATGAATATATTTATATTCGTACATATCTTTTATATGTGACATTCTTTTGTTCTAAACGACGATAAATCGTCGATATGACTAAAAATTGATCCGTATATATATATATGTATATATATGTGGACGTATACATATATGTATGCAATACTATATGGAGAAAGATCGATTTGTTTGGTGCGATGCGCGACAATGTTAGAAACGTTGCGTGCCCTCACTTTAAGAACGGAGTCACCATTACTGCGCATGGCGTGACCGTGTTATGTCCTCTGATTGGTCGAGAGATACTAAACGTCAACATTATAGACTCTCTCTCTCTCTCTCTCTCTCTCTCTCTTTCTCTTTCTCTCTCTCCCTCTCTCTCTCTCTCTCTCTCTCTTTCTCTCTCTCCCTCTCTCCCTCTATCTCTCTCTCTCTCTCTTGTTGTTTTTTATAACATGTAGCAATGACAAAGTTAGCAGATGCGAGGAAGCCACTCATCGAACAGTGACAGAAACTGCATCGTCGCTCATCTTTCTTTTCATTGACTAAATTCTCTTGAGACGCAGTGCGACGCGCAATCTATACATAATCGCAATAGAACTTCTCTATATTGTACTTCAATGACAATGGAACAATGAACGTATCGTTCTTCCCTCTAGTGGGAATATTTTTCTTCTCTCCCCCAGAGCGCGCCAAAATCAAATATTTTTAATACACCCGTGTATACATGCAATTACGTAGTGTATATCATATTCTTAAAAAAAAAAAAAAAAAATACATTTTGTTATTATCTTACTATCTTACTTTTCTCTTTATCTTTCTAACTTTTTTTTTACGATTTCTATAAATTATCTTTAAGTAAGATTTTTTTTTAATTAATTGAAATAATACAATTTCTCGAATTATTATTAACCAAGTAATAAAAATGAAGAAACGAATTGCAGATTACAGGTAACCATGAATCACGTGAGATCGAGCACGTATGTACGAACAGAGACGCAAAGTTCAACACTATATATATAGGAAGATACAATGCATGTACACACGTACGCGCAGGTTACACAATCTGTACACCTCTATTTTTTTTTTGTTTTTTGCTTGCTATTTTTTTTCCTTAGTCTGATAATCTTCTTATAAAAGATTATTTTAATCAAACAATTGTAGGTCGCATTTACTATACGTACGAACATCCGTATCTTATACTTCAGCTTTTACGTTGCTATTTTATTCCTAGCTTATAGATTTATAGATAGATTAAGCTTATCTTTTATGACTTACATATATACATGCAAATAAACACGCAAAACGCGAGGGAGAGATTCTCCGATGTGTAATTATACCTCAGACAATTTCCATTTACGCAAAATAATAACGACAATCTATATGGATCATTTGAAACTAATAACTTTCCAAATTAAATGGACAATATTTATTTTTTAATGTGTGATAACCAAAAGAAAATAAATTATAAGTAATTATTGACTTGGATCTATATTATGTGTTGTTGTTTTAAATATTATTATATTAATTAATAATAATAATTAAAAAAAAAAATAAATAAATAAATAAAGCATCCTTTTCGAGATGCGAATACTTTATCTAAAGTTTGCATTCTCTTTTATGGAGTAATTGTTACTTCATCTTCCTCTTCGAAATAAAACAGTAGCATTTTAGCGTATTAGCACACATTCGAAGTGCATTTATTCGCGTGCACTTGCACACATTTACAAAAGTCGTAACGCGGCTTTGGTACGATTTAAACAGTGGTGCAAGCAGTTCAACCGGTTTGTTGCATCGAACGAGAGGAAGAGTAGATAGAAACAAGAATCGTCGAGATTTCTTTTAAAGATCATATGATATGCCTTTTAATTTTTCTTTTATTTTCTTTTTATGTGTACTGTAATACATGCGTATTAATTTCAAAGTAAATCCGAGATCACTGTCTTACGAAATTATGTTTTTCTTTCTTTTACATCACGTTTTCATAGAAAATTATTTGATGTTTTTAAAAATAAATAGTTCAATTTTCATTCGAATAAATATGCATTTCAAATATATTTCAATTCTTTCTTAAAAGTTTGTAAATAAACAGTTCAAACGTCTTAATTTTGTTTATAAAATATATTCAATCATATTATTCATTTTGCAATTTTCTCCCTACAAACTTTTATTAATTATTTATAAAGTATCAGGAGCAAAAATTGAAATAGTAACGATAAAAATTGTATATGACAATGTCCTTGATGATAATACATCTTACATTAGACTCTATAAACGTCTCTCTCTTTCTCTTTCTCTCTTTCTCTCTCTCTCTCTCTCTCTCTCTCTCTCTCTCTCTCTCTCTCTCTCTCTCTCTCTCTCTCTCTCTCTCTCTCTCATCAGTAAAAAACGAACGTGAGCATTCAATTACAGGTAATGTAGTGTTAGCTACGTAAAGCTTGAACGTATATATATAATATAAGAAATACAATTCCCAAGGATTAGCGATGCGTGTAACGAGATATACATTTTTCTATGTAATAGAAAGGATAAAGTAAGGCATATAATATGGGAATAGTATAGAAAAAGTATATAAAAAGTAATATAATATCAAACTTTAGAAATATCTACTATTCATTTCAAGAATTAGAAAGCTTTCAATCTTTTTTATCCTTCGACTAGATATGATGAAATTAATTTGAACAATATTTTAACTAATAAACAACTCTACAAAATTATAAGAGACAATTCGAAAAAGAATAATTAGTGTTTAAGCCAATGAAATTAATTTGAACATTTCCATTAATAGAGATAACTCTGTAAATAATTTGGAGAGAGTATCAAAAAGAAATAATTAGTATAAAAAGATCTTAGTTTGATTAAATCAATGATGATTATTGAAACATGTCTATGACAGTTGTTTATTAAATGAATGGGCAAACACATAGCTAACGGCAGCTGCGAAAGGATTATTAAAAGGACAGCTTGTTTGAGCAAATGCTTCAACAATCCAGCTTGGCAACGCTGTTGCGAATCATAGTAGAGGTAGGGATTATAGTAACTTTCACATCACCTTTTGCGCCCCAAGTCTAGTTTTACATGTAGGGGAAGATCAGAAAGGGAATAGTTTGTCGATATTCCATTTATAGTAAAACTTAATTTTAAGCGATTTTTTTTTTTTTTTTTTTTTTTTTTTTTTTTTTTTTTAACAAAAAGAAAATCAATCGAAAACAAAAACTTGAAAGAACTATATAAATTTTAATTTTCTTTTTAAATATCTAAAAATTTTAGATGATCATTTCGTAATTCCTTGGGAAGAAAAAAAACTATAGGAACTATAAAAGTTTTAATCTTCTTACAATTTTCTTTTTCTTAGTAAGGGAGAAAAAGAAAAAGAAACTAAGAAATATTTATGATAAAGTTTTTATCTTCACGAAAAGATTATAACGAATAATATTTTGGTATCAATGACTTACGAAGAAAAAAAGAAAGGGGGGAAAATAAAAACAGAAAAAAAAGAAAGAAAGAAAAATTCTACGAAATCAAGAAGTTTCACCTCATTATCATTATTACTCACTTTGAAGATAAATGTTTCTTTGTTACTATTTTCGCCTTATAATATTTTTCTGTCCCCCCCCCCCCCCCCCCAGAAGATAAACTTGCCGGACAACTTAAGCCTTCTTATTATCAACACTACGAGTAATCAATACATACATATGTACGCGTGTGGCAGAAGAGACAAACATTTCACATGGACATGATTTGAGATACAGGTATATGTAGTCTTTTCCGAGAAATATGTCTTATGAATAGGTAATTATTATTTATGTTTGAGAACTTTGTTTGTTTTTTTCTACGTAAAATAATAATGCGAAAAATATTCGATAAGAATTGAATCGAATACAGTATTTTTTATATATGTAGATCTACAGGAACATGTTGTATAATATTAAAATTATAAATTATTATGATACAAGAATCGGTGTCAGAATCTTTCATAATACATAATAACGTATCGGGAAAGTATAAATGGACACATGACCCTGGTAAACCAGAATGGTCTCTTACTAAAAGCGAAGATCAGAATGAATCGTTGAAATGAATTGGAAAATGACGGCGACGTTAATTCGATTACAATGATCATACGATCTTCTTGTCCTACTTCTTGTCACTAGGTTGTACGTATAAGTAACGAGAAAGATGCGAGAACGGTAGATGTAAACCAATTAAAGTAAACGATACCATCTTGGTAAATCTTATCACGAAATTCCTTCTCGATGGACGTACGAGAAAATTGAAACCGTGAGAGAGAAACTCTAGTAATAATATTATAAGAGAAACAGTTAGTGATTTTATAAAGTAAACTAATAAACTATTTTGATTACATTTCGATATTATATACAATAATAAGTAAGTTTACATACTTGTATATATTATTATCATACAACGCAACACTTCAATTTCAATAGTACGAAAGTACTTGAGAAAGTGAATTCATCGAAAGAATTTTCATTGAAATTGGTTGATATTTTTGTTAAGTATTCTGAGCTACGAAGAGATGTATATTAAGAGATTATAATTAAGTATATACTTCATATTTTCTTTTTTCTTATTATATTGCAAATTTTGAATAATTTAATAATCATCATTAATTAATCGAATACACGTTTTGCGTTTATATTACATTTAATATTTTAAATAAATTTTGTTAAATGCTTTCGCATAATTTATGTAAAATTAATGGAATGTAAAAAAAAATCTTGACTGTACATACATATAGTTAAATAAAAAAACATCTGCTCGATATACATATAACTTTTTTCTTCAAAGCAATTCCAAAGCCGTATTCGGTAAATTACCGCACCTATTGACGGTAGAGGTGTATACACACAGTCGCAGAGTTGATAGAGTCACTGATCCGAGGACCTTGTAAAGAAGGTAAAGCTCGTTCGATAAAACCAGTTGCATATTATATATATATATATATATATATATATATATATATATATATATATATATATATATATATATAACCTCTCTGTTAGTTTGTCGATTGCATACGAAACAATGTTAACAATCCGGAAGAATAAACAGAATGACTTCGATGATTACTTTCAAATGAAATGTTCGAATGATTTTGATCTTTTGCGAGATCTTTTACAACGACTAGAGTCCTACTTCCGTTTGGATCGAATGGATCAGGCTTGTGGTTTTTCTAAAGACTTTGGTGATCGACCACAAAAGTTAACCATATGTTCGTGTGTGCGCGCGCGTAGGTAGGTACTTCGCTTCATTCTGAGATTTATGCGACACACCTCACACAATACGGGTTATTACAATCGATTTTCTAAACTGACCTTGTTGCAGTTGTAATTTATGTAGACCCCTTTGAGCTCATCTTCAGTAGAAAGTTCCGTATTCGGGCTGTTAGGTGGACTCTTCGGGCTAAAATAGAAAAAAATAAATTTCTCTTATGATCTATGGATATTACACATTTTTCGATTATATCATTTATTTTAATTATTTACATAAATCGGAATTTTTAGCTTTACTTTAGCATTAGCAAAGTTCGTTTGGTTTCCAATATCAAAGTCGTACTAAAATTAAATTTTAAGAAAAGACAGTCATCACTTTTTCTTCCCTCTCTTTATTTCTTTTTTAAAAAGGTAAAAAACGGTCATTAATTCGTTTTTTTCACAAAAAAATTTCTTTTAGAACGAATCCAAGTAGCGCACAAAGAAACGCTCGCTCCAAAAAAAGATTCTTTCTTCTTCGTTCGTGAGTCATAAAGACGGCTTATTTCTTTCGTCCCCTTACCCCGCCGTCATGAGAAGAACGAAAAGTGTTGAGAGAAAATAGAAGCTGTTTTTTCTCTACCCATAAAAGACACTGTCATGTAGAACGTTGTGATGATTATACTATTGAATATCTTTACCTCAACAATATTTTCTATCTTTACGGATTATGTCAATAATCCAATAATGGTCTCATTTATAAAAAATAGAAAATAAAAAAAAGAAAAAATAATAAAAAAATAAAAAATACAAAAAAAAAGAAGAAAATTATGATTAATCGTCTTTTTGGAGTCACGAGTTTGTAAGCCATAAAATCAATATTAAAGATAACATTTTAACTTTTCTTGACAGTGCTCTTTTTTTATCGTAAATATATGCTTCAATATATTTGTGTAATCACAACAAACAAACAAATAAACAAATAAATAAATAAACAAATAAATAAATAAATAAACAAATAAATAAATAAACATCCACCCGCACGCGTGTACGCACACACACAAAGAACGATTTCCATCTGCTGTGTATTCAGAACGATTTCCATCTGCTGTGCATTCAGAACGATTTCCATCTGCTGTTTATTCAGAACGATTTCCATCTGCTATGTATTCAGAATTATTTGCGAGACGGAAACTATTGAAAAGAGAACAATTTTTACCTGTCTCTAGGAGTATCTCGACGTGAGGATGCTAAAGAATGCCTGGCAGACGATTGCGTTGAATCTCTCTGTGCTTCCCTCAGAAGTCTTAGATATTCTTCGCCACCACTGTTGAATGGCAAGGGTGTTCGTCTTTCAGCAGATATCGGATTCACTTCCACCCATGATTCTGTAAATTTTTTAATATAAATTGTTTACGATTACGATAAAAAGATGTCGATTTTTTTCCAATAAAAATCTTTTATGATCTTTTTTACGAATTAAATTGCAATTTAGACAATTGTGGATTTTGGAATTTATTTCATTGAAATTTAGCAAATCTTTTAGGATAGTGTTTTAAATTTAATATCAGCATTTGTTACTCTTATCTAGACTACGATAGATTACAGTTTCTCATGAGAACGAACGAACGAACGAACGAACGAACGAACGAACGAACGAACGAACGAACGAACGAACGAACGAACGAACGAACGAACGAACGAACGAACGAACGAACAAACGAACGAACGAACGCGGACCACGTGGATTAAATCAGATTTCGTGAAAATCGAAAAGTTATAGTAATTAAAGATAATAACGTGATTAAATTATAAGTCAGAACGTTATCGAACGATAGAGAAATTGATGACAAAGCGAGATCACGGTCAAGGCTCCTCAGTTTAAATAACGTAAGTAATCAAGACGATCGTTGCGTCATATTTGGGTCTATATTGAGTCTATACACTGACGTACAAAGGAAGTTGTTTTATCGATTATTGTATGAATAACAATAAATGAATCTAATATTTATAAAGCGTTTTCAATTCAAGAATCATCTTTGTATTAATAAAAATGTGTAATATGTATGAAAATTAGATTATAAAACTAAAAATAGTGTTGAAAAATAATCTTGAAAATTGTTGTATTGTCATTAAGAGAAGTTCAACAGTTAAAAATATTGACATTACTTATCGGCCAATCCAAAATATTATTTTTAGGATATATATTACATATACTTATATATACACATGTACATTTTTGTATTTATTTGAATAAAAATGATACAAACATATATGATCATGCAATCTGTTGCTATCATAATCTATCGTCGATATCACGTACACAACGTAATAGGAGACCTTCATCTCAGCTTACAATATTCTCACGAAGTTCTCGTTGTTTATTCCTCGTTCTGTACTTATTATAATTTAAATGTCCATGAAACTTCTTTATAAGCGTAGTTTGATTCTTCGATCTCATTCTCGATTATATGAAAACGCAAACATTATTATTACGTGAAAACGAATAATTTCGTATACTTGAGAGTTCGATTTACTAATAAGAAGTGATGGATGTATTTACACACACACACACACACACACACACACACACACACACACACACCTAGTTGCGATATATTTCACTTTTTCTTCATTTTCATAATATTCGATAGACCTTTCGATTGTCGTTAAAAAGAGAAGAACCTGTATGTATGTATGTATGTATGTATATGTGGTCGATATTAATCAGTTCATGTCACCATCTTTTCTAATTATCACAGAATTACGTAAATATGTTTACACTACATACAAGTATGACGCGTAATTAAAAGCGTATAACTTTCGATGACTAACGGCTAACACGATGAAATGAACTTTTTGATTTTTTCAACCCGAGCATTTTTTTTTTTTTTTTTTTTTTTTTTTTTTTTTTTAAACAAACAGTAATGGTTTTAGATGTTAAAAAAAATTTTTTATTTAAATTGAATATATATACGTATCTATGCAATATATATATTGCATATGTTAATATTTTTTAATATTATTTTTACAAAATGCACATATATTAAAATTTAAATAGACATACACAAACAAATTTATAGAAATGTTATATATTATAATTTTGTTTAAATCTTTGTAAAGAATTTTTTAAAAATTTCGCTTAGATTAGAAAATAATTTGTATTTTTTGTATATGTATATGTTCAACGAGAATCTATATAAAGAAAAGAAAAGAAAAAGCAATAAAAAACTAACAATAATCAATCAATCAAAAAGAATATGTACGTAATCGATTAATTGTCTTCTTTCTAAGAAATAGAAATGAAGTAAGAAGCACTGAATGTAACGAAACGAAATATATCTATTATCTTCATATATAATGTTCATTACATGCATACAAATGCTCAAAGAACGCTTATCAACACTACGTTCTTTTTAGTATCGTACATACACGTGCACATACACATACGCATACATATGTGTGTACATATATATATATATATATATATATATATATATATCTCGATCGGTGAAGGATTAGAGATATACACAATTGCTTCTGCAGTTATTCGATTGCACTGTAGAAGTCCTTGTTGGGTTAACGACCGCTCAAAAAAAATCTGAAGTAAAAATCAAATTGATCCCAAATGCATTTGAAGAGAATTCACAATTATAGCAATTTTCATTACTTAAAATCGTTTTTATTAATTCACATTATTTTTCAAAATATAAGTTGGCCCGCAAGTTCCTAGCTGAGCCAAAATTTTCCAGGTAATTTTAAAAATAAATTGTTCTTTTTCGAATTTTTTTTCAGATTTGTCATTCCATAATATAAAAAAAAGAAAATTAGCCTGAAAGTTTTAGTAAAAAATAATCGATTTTTTAAATTATCTAGAATCTTTTGATCTATCCTATAGATAATGACCCAATCCAGACACCCTATATATGAAAAATGCATGAATGGGAAAATTGCTTTTATTTCCCACAAGAATCTAGTCTGCTTACAAATAGAGCTTGAAGATACGATCATCCTGTTTCTATTAGATACATAATCATCTCATCGCGCACTTGTTCGTTTTTTTTATTTCTAATTTTCAAGTAAATGAAAAGGAAAAAAAATTGAAGAAAGAAAGGACGATTTTCTTTTTTCTTAACCTTTTTTTTTTGTTTCTTTTTTTGACGTTTCATTTACATTCCGGCATCTCTTTGATCTATTCCACGAAAATTTATGGTATAATTCGTGCAAGCACGAAGAGCTTTTCTAATTATTCAAAATGTTTACGCAAAGAGATGATTATTATAACATCGAAAGTTTCCCTAATTCCTCTAACGTTTCGATAAAAAAGAGCACCAAAAAAGGAATGATATCCGAGAAATTTGAAAGTACATTCGATTTGGATAAAATTGACAACTGTGATTATGTAATTACTGAAGATCTGGTAAAGATCGATATGAAGGAGTTACGTCGATTGATGAAACTTATGCAACCGATTATGAATCCTCGAAAAGAAGATTATTGCAAATGTTTTAGCAATAGTAATTTTAAAAAAGCTAAGTAAAATTGGCCAACCATGAGATATACTACGATATCAAGACTTATATACAATGTTAATATATTATTCAATTATACTAGGATAATATATTATCATACTATTCTATAAAATGTTATATATTATATTCTTATATAATGTTAATAAATAATAAATAACACATTTATGAGCGTTCTCAATTAAAGTATACTCCGGTAAATTATGGTAATATAAATTCATTCGTAATCAATTATAAATCTTATAAATGCATATATTCTCGTACATAAACACTTATTAATAGAAAAAGAAGTACAAGCTCCATAAGTTTTACTTTTCTAATCCAATAATATATAAAGTGGATTCAGTGTTAACGCATCATTTTAAATGGTATTACCATTAATATTTATATCCATTTAAAACTAAAAAGTATTTTCGATCAGCTAAAGGCCGGACGTTGAGTCGAAAATCGAAACAGCAGCTATCACGCATGCTGTTTACCAAGCCAAGGCCACACGTGTTGATTCTACACAAGTGTTGTTACGATGCATATTGTCGTATATATATATATGCATACATCCTCTTTCGATATGTGTCCAATGCCTCCACGGTCTTTGAAAACTTTTATACCAATTTATCTATGCCAAGATTATCTGACCGATATGATACGAGCATATGATAATAATCCAATTACAATGTTATTTCACACAATAAATAACAAATAAATTATAATCGGTTATAATACTTTATTTTTCATTCCTATAATTTTCTAATTCTCTTTCGTTTCTAAAATTTAAATTAAATCACATTTTTCTTATATACGATAGGAAGTTATTTCTCTCAGTTAATTGAAAAATCTTCGCAAATGAAAAAATTAAAATTCCTTACCGCGAAAACTTTCACCAAATTATTATATAAGAAAAATTATTATAAGAGAGAGTGAGAGAGAGAGAGAGAGAGATCGATAAAGAAAGAATTTGCGGTCATGTAACTTATCCAACTTTCTTACAAGGAACTGAAAAATTCTTTTCTTTTCATGAAAATTTATTCTTTTTCCGGAAAGTATCGAAAGGATAACCTCGCGTGATCAAGTATTTTAAGTTAATCACATATATAAGAAAAAAATAATTATATATATTCCTTGGCAAGGCTCTCTCATTTGTGATATACTGAAAAAAGAAAACTGATATTGCAAATTATCTGTATGATTTAAACCTATAGTTTCGCAATAATTATAATATGAACCGGAAACTTGCGATTATATTGCACTTCGAAGTTGAATAGAAGTTGCAAGTTATATTCGTTCTAGGTTCATAACCAGGCGTATTATTAGAAAGTCAAATAGATAAGACTCTCTTAACGAGTTTTTTTTTATATGTATAAGGGAATGATAATAAAATTTTTGTTTCGATATATTGATGGAGAAGATCTCCAATTCTTTTTGAGATTTCACTGTAAAAAAAAAAAAAAAAAAAAAAAAAAAAAAAAGAAAAAAGATATCACAATCAAAATAATTTTAAATATGCTGTGAATTTTAAACATGTGTTGAAATGATTGAAATAAAGGGTCGTAGACAAAAAAAGAATGACATTTAGTGCGTAAGTCACAATTTTAAATCACAGTACACGGAAGAATTTAAATGAGTCGACAACAGTATTTAAAAATAGAAATCAACTGAATGGCCTCTTTCGCCAGTCTGTCGCCTCAAATACTATTTAATTATTACACATTGTCTCTCTCTCTCTCTCTCTCTCTCTCTCTCTCTCTCTCTCTCTCTCTCTCTCTCTCTCTCTCTCTCTCTCTCTCTCTCTCCCTCCCCTCCTCTCTCTAATCGATGTTTTTTTGTCCGTCAAACAAAACAATCAATTTAATTCGTAAAGAAGTTACTTTAATTACTTTTTGCTTTTGTTTTATCACACATAAATCGGAGATTTCAAAACTGTGAGAGTCACGTTAAATATTAATATATATTCATTATAAAAGAGTTTTATATATTGGGAATCGTCGAATGGTATTTTATTTATAAATTTATATATCAATTAAATATTAAAATTTTATATCAATGAAAAAGGCAATAAAACAAATGTGAAAAGTAGTAAATTAATATTTTGTATTCAATCCGATCTTTCTTTTTAAAATATAAATTGCAACTAAGTAGATCGTAAAAAATTACTGTTTCCGAAATGACTTTCGGTCCGTAAAAGTTTGGAAATCTCTGACACTGTAAATAAATGTATATTTAAACTATATTAAAATGTACATTTTCTGCATATGTAAATATAACATATTAAACTGTATTAAATGCAAATGTAACATTTTAGAGATTATGTAAATAATAAATAACACGAATGATAAAATAATTAGTAAAATAATCCTATTAACATAATCTACATACATAACATATGTTAATATAATCTACCAAATTCAATATACATTTACTATAATGGATTTATTTCTGGTGCAATCGAAATCATTTCGGGGAAAAATTTCTTTCTTTCTTTCTTTTTTCTTCTATATTTTTTTTTCTATTTTTGTAAAAACTGAAAGTATTACTAAGAATCCAAGGATGAAGAATCTGTTTCCTTCGAAAGGTTTCCTCCGGTTAAACCTGGACATTCTTCACAATTTTTCTGACCTGAAAATCGATGGGTTTTCTGATGGATTCAAAGTATTTGGACAAAAGAAGAAATGAAAAAAGAAAAAAAAAGAAAGAAAGAAAGAGAGAAAAGAAAATAGAGAAAAGGAAAAAAGTTTCCTGAAGATGACTCATCATTTGGTCGGTCGAAAAATACACGTTCGGTCAAGCTTGCTGTTAATGATATATCTCTGACGTCAGCTTTGTTCTTATACACACACACACACATACACACAAACACTGAAACGTATTTTAGTAAGCGTCCTGCAGCTTCCTAAGAAAAATGAGATCGATAGTCGATGATAATAGAATTGTATATAAAAAGTATATAGATAAAATCGCGAAAGAAATTGTACAAAGAGATAAAAACGATGCTTAAAGAATCATTTTTCGTAAATCATTATCATTTACTAGAATATTTTTAAAAAGTTCAAGATAATAATTATCTTGTATTATATTTTATATATGTAATAGACCATATTATTAGAATACATTAATAAATAAATAAATAAATATATATATAATTATTTCTATTCAAATTATAATACATTGTATTGCGTAAAAATAACTTGTATATATTAGTTATTTAAATTTTTGATATATTATTTAATATATATATAAATTTCATTATTATTATTATTTAATAAATATAATTTTTATATATTTCATACACACACACATTAAAATTTTAATATATAAGTAGTTTGCGAAAAATAAAATCAGGAAAAAAAAAAAAAGAAAAAAAGAAGGAATTTATATGGTGCAACAGATCTTCGAATGATGTTTGTGTCTTCTCATTAAAAATTTCTTAAATAAGAATTAATACTCGAGTGATATCTTAGGAAATGATTAGGAAAGATATGGTTATTGATCGCCTGACCGTCGTCACGTTTTCAGTTTTCCACGAAATGACGCCGCCACATGTACGCTAAAGCAAAGCACGTAGACCAAAGCAGACTCCGCATCGTCATTGGCCAACAAAAACATTGGCCATGATCTTGGATACGAAAAACACGTTCTCAAAATTTGAGGTATATATAAATATATATATCTATATATTTATATATAAAACGCTATATATATATATATAGCAGTTCATTTTAAATAGACGGGAGGAGATCGATACGAGTTGAGCCGAAAGGACACTGACCTAATTGTCGACTTTGTGTGCTATTTTATGAGTATAAGCAAGTACGAACATTCTCTATCTTTTTTTTGATTTGATGATAATGATGATATATGAGTCAGATATGAAAATAGTAAACCCTTTGTCTTACTACTCAAACAAAGAGTGTATATATATATATATATACGAACTTAATAAAAGAAATATATTTTCATATAAGTTCTTATGCTTTTAATTTTATAATCCGACAAAAAAAAAGAAAAAGAAAGAAAGAAAGAAATTAACTTGAAAAGCCTGAAAAAAAGAATAATTGATATAAAATATCACATTTGGCTCACCCTGTATAAACCATTAAAAAATCTGCCAAACGTTCTGTTAATAATTTTTATCACGTCGTATGGGCGTATATAGGTTATATTTAACATTCGTTTTGTTTCGTAAAAAACAGATACAGACATTTACATATGTGTATACACATATGTGTGTGTGTGTGTGTGTGTGTGTGTGTGTACACATTTGTAGTCAAAGAGATAAAATGTCTTGATTTTATTGGTTGTAACAATATTATTTTCGTATGATTGTCAAATGATTTTTTTTATTTTTCTTTTAATTTTTTTTATTTTATCGATATCGTCAATACACCAACAACCTGATGCTCTTGCATATTACAAAAAGTTTCCTATGTACTTTGTATATTGTTCACAGATGTTACTCTTTGATCACTGATAATTCCGTAGTGTCTAATCGATGGATACATCTTCAAAATATACTCTAGATAATCTAACCACTTCGTTTATTTTTATCTTTATGTTATATCTGTATGCTATATATATATATATAAATGTAATTATAAAATTTATTGAACTTGAAAAGAACAAATCACAAAAAATTAAAATGATAAATATTCCACCGAAATAAAAAAGAATTAAAAAAATTATCTTAATTTTAAACAAAGACAAATATTGATGACAACATATTTGAAAATTTTGCATTTCATGTTTGTCAAGCGTCTAATATTAAGTATAAATAGAATAGAATTTAAAAAAAAAAAAAGGAAAAAAAAAATATATATATAATCGATATGAGAAATTGCATTTTTTTTAGAGATTATATACCAAGATAGGAAGCTCCGTAATAAAACTGATCGTGAGTCGTTATTACGTGAACGTTGCTTGAAACGACGAGACAATCGCACAAACCGTTTTATCGCTCGATTTAAAGAAAAATATTTACGAGTATATTTTTTTTTTTTTTTTTTTTTTTTTTTTTCATATATACATTTATATATATATATATATATATATATATATATATATATATGTATACATGTTTGTATTAAATTATGTACAAATCCGTTCTACGTAGGTATAAATTAACGAGATACGGATGACTGTCGAGAATTCATTTCTTTATTAATTTCCATCTCACATGATTCTACTCTTTCTTTTTCTCTCTCTCTCTTCTCTATATAATATTTTATCTCTATATAATATATAATATTTTATTTGCAAGCATTATAGATTTGCATGCTATAAAAATTTTATAAAATTATATAAAATCTTTAGCGATCAAAAGTTGTTTGGTATTGAAAGGACGAGAAAGTCGAATTGAGTTGAATCTACTAACAAAATATAATTGCGTCAAAAATCATTTTTTTTTATTTTCTTCTACTATAATAAAGAAAGTTCTATTCTATTCTATTTTATAATTCTTTTGAAGGAAATATGGAATCGATTGAACATTTGTTCATAAATGTGGCTATATATATATATATATATATATATATATATATATATATATAATATATAAACACTTAATAATATATATATACACGCGCGACACGTTTATCGACGACGCAAAAAGAAACGGCGTTTGTTTACGCTATGAAAGCAAAGAAACGCGGCGCAATGGCCGCGTTGTGTCGGCAATGACAGCTGCTAGCGTCCTGCATTTACGTAGGATCTGGATAACATCCATTTGATTCAACATCAAAGGTAGACGATAATTTTTCGAAACAAACGAAAGAACAAGTATCATACTTCGTAGCAAAAATAATGCAATATCTATTTATTTCCTTAAATCCTATTCGAAAGAGATACATACATACATTGAATTAGTGGTAACGCTTTATTTTAGTGGATGCCAACTTCGCAAGAAATTTTCCCAGAGGATGACTAATCCAAATATTTAAATATCCGTGAAATGGCCAAATTTCGTGTGATGATAATATATTTTTAAACGTGGGATGATGGGCGTTGATTTGATCATTACTTACCTCCTAAGAGCTCATCCAAAGTAAATTTCATCGAGGATGACATATCTAATGCACAAGGAAAAAAAAAACTAGGCTTTCGTTAAACAACAATCACGAATAGTACAACGATCCGAAAAAGCGTGTACAACCGAGCGACTTACTTCGTGCGCGTACACGTATGACTAACGTAGAAACGTGACGTACTCGCTACGAATTATCACGATAAAATGCCAGCCCGGGCCTCTCGCGTAGTTGCTGTGCCTTTGTTTTGATGAAACGTCAACACATACAGCTCGCCCGCGCTAACCAATCATGTAGCCGCGCGCGCCTCACCGGGTAATACTATGTAAGTCAAGCACGATGAGAAAGACTACGTTATTCAAAGGAACGTCTATCTCTCTTTTCCTTCCTTCCTTTCTTTCTTTCTTTCTTTCTTTCTTTCTTTCTTTCTTTTAGCGAGATGATATTTCTTATATTTATTCAAAACATAAAATATCCAAATAAATCAAATTATTACTATTATTAGACAATCTTTTATCTTACTATCTGTGCGAGGTTACATATATTTTATCGATTAGAATTATGAAATATTATTTTTGGAAAATTATTATTAAAATAAAATAATTGATGTTACTTTAATATGTAAATATATCGTAAATAAAAATAGATATGATACTGGGCATTTTCAATATTTTTCTTAAATTCGCAGGCGTATAATCGTTTCGAATAATAACGTTATCGATGAAACATATCTATTTCTAATTTCTAATTATTATATTGCAAATCTATTTATTTTAGAAACAACTATATTATTCCCAAAGGAGAGGAAGAATTAAATAGAATATGTTATTATTTGAAATAGTTACATTGACATATTGACGTATATATTTATGATCGCGGCCGCTGCTCCCTTGCTAAACGTGATGGCAGCACCGTGCAACGTATTAGTCGAAGCGTTAATTTGTGTTGCGCGACACGTATTTTACTCATGTGCTGCGTAAATCGTGTTTCCTACGTCAAGTCAACTCAATTCTCGTTATCAAAAGGTATGTTTACACTTCAGTACATAGCGAGAGGGAATTTTTATCGTCAATAACAAGAGACGTTCGGTACAAGCCACGAATAGGCACCAGAAAACTTCCTCCGGAATCGTTCTGCGTAGATTGTTAAAAATGGTCGCCCCGTAGGTGATCTGTCAAGCAATCTTGTTCCATTTTGTAATTATTATGAACCGGTAGATAAAAGTATTCCAAATTTTTAGTGTATAACGCATTTCAAGTTTAAATTCGAGGTAAATGTGAGTTAGATCGTTCTAGGAGCGTATTATATAGCATTAATCTTCCCATATGCGTAAACGAAGCAGCAGTTGCATTCTTAAACGTTCCGTTTGTTGTCTCTCAAGGTGTCTCGAAGAGTTCAAGGTTCTATTTCGTCAGGCACTTTCCAAACTTTCAGTTTTTATGTACACATCCGATTGTCTATAAGAATACCGAGAAGAAAAACGATCCATATGGTTTTTTATGTTTAATTACATGAGATTGTTAATTGATCAATGCAACTAAGAATAACAAAACTATATGCACAAGATAGAGTGTATTGACATTGGGTTTGTAAAACTCAATTTTTTTTCTTCCGATCACAGAAGATAATATGGTTATAAGAAAGTAAAGAGAAAGATTATTCTTTGTCTTTCATGCTTTATATAGTATTTCATATGTAAATTATAAATATATGAGGAAAAAAAATACTTCGTTTTTTTTACCCAAAAAAAATATTAGTATTATTTACCAGCAAAAAATATAAAATAAACTTTTAAATTATAGATTATCCTTTAGTAAAGGATCATTTATAAAGGTGGTATGAAAATGAAGATTCCAAGCAGTGGCTCTGGCAACGGATACTACGGCCACGAGAATAGTGTGATAACATACTTTGATACTACCCTTGACACGGAAACTGATGTGCAAGGGGCTAGTGATGGAGATTTTTCTGAATATCTTTGGATGGAAAATGAAGAAGAATTTGATAAACAGGTCTTTTTGTGACATTTGTGTCTTTAATATAACAATTAATTGAAGATTTTTTTTTTTTAAGTTCCAGTATATATCAGAATTTATAGGTTAAAGATTTTACCGTAGGTATTACAACAATTAGAAGAGGAAGAACTAATGGAAGAATGTCTTGAGGCGATGTTAGAAGAAGAAAGACAACATGAAAGAAACATAAATTCAACTGCCTGGTCAACTGCCACTAGTATTCCATACAATAATGGTGCTGAACTTTGTCAACAACTTAGTGACTTGAGAATGCATGATGATCTTGCAAAACAGGTATCATTTTTTCTTGTTTTTTCTTCTTTTTTTATTTAAAAATATGAAATAAGTTAACTTGGATACAAAAATTTTGGTTGGCAATTTTATATTTTAGAGTACATTAAATCCAGATGCAGCTGAATTTATACCAGCATTCAAGGCAACAGTGACGTCTGTAAGTACACCACCAGAAGTCACTGCTGAATCATCGTAGAGGGCCTACTTCTTTTTGTTTAAAACACTTAAAATGAAGCTACTATCGTAGCTAAATTTTGCCATCCTTGGTCAGGCAGTCGTATTAACAAAATCTAATTAGGAACTAAATGATTGTGGCTATACTTAAAACAGTATGAAATAATATGACAGTGGGTAGTATGCGACATTGTTATTTAATGTCGAAAATTAGTAAGATCAGTTGTATAATTACTGATAGATGCTGTACATTACTCACATCTTTATGGACAAAATAATATTATACTATATTATGGCCATTTAATTTTGTGCCGGATCTGTGTTGACAGAATTAATAGCTACATACATAAGTTACTGATTGCATAAATTTATGTAGGTTACATCCCTTTCATTATATTTCTTCTCGAATATCATTTCTTGCATTCTTTACTGACATTTTATTGAATATATTGCAATGATATATTAAATCTGCTTCAAACTTATAAGTGATAATTATTTGAGTGCATGGAAGATACATTAAACATATAAGATTTTATTAATACCTTTAAAAACAAAAAAAATAAAAAAAAAAAAAAATAAAAATAAAAAAAAATAAAAAAATTAATGTGTTAATGCAATATTACAAGTTACATTTATATTTTATGTATGTATACACTGAAACAAAGAATACAAAGAAAACTCAAATTGTTTGTTCTCTAAAATGAGTTTTTTACAATGTAGTACTTTTAAAGCTTTACATATCTCATTAGCAATTGAGATATTTATGCAGAGTTCCTTTTATTGAACTTAATTTATGATTGATATATTTTGCAGAATCATTGGTAAAAATATTGTACTTGCTTGTAAAAAAGATTATGTAAAATATTAACCATGTGTCAATATACAAGAGAATTTTTTAATAGTTTATAATATATCACATTAATATTAATAATACTATTTATATTTCTCGATGTATCCAATGATGCATAATATTCTGTTTAAAATTATATTGTTGCATTGAAAAACTTATTTTTGAAAATCATACTAACTGTTTTTAATTCTTTGTCAGCAATCATTTAACAAACTGAAGATCTCAAGTGAAAGTCTTACTCAGGCTGTGAGGGACTCTCTTTGACTCTCCTTAGTTTTACTGAGAGAGTCAGTACATTACATACTTATTTTCTAGAAGAATTTCTATAAGATGATGTAACAAAATTTCGTAGGTTATAAATCGTAAAATGTATCCTTATTGAAATTTAATGAAACATATATAGTATAAATCATGAATGTACTTGCAGTAATTTGTTTGAATTGCAAGAAAGATAATGTTTATAATTTCTATTAAATTTAATTTGGAAGTTTATTAAAGATTTATTCAAAAATTTTCCCATAAATTCAATTACGTAGAGTATCAATTAGAAATGTACCTATATAGTATGCTATATGTTTTTTGTCTCCTATTGTTTTACTTATTTTCTTTTTTAATTTTTTGTTCACTTAAATTATAGCATATTTCAATTCAATATAATGTTTATTTTCATTATCATTTTTGCAATTCAAGATCACACTGGTGATGAAAGCAAATTTGTCACATACATGTAATATATATATATGGAACTATTAAATATGAATATAGAAATTTTGTTAGTAATCTCTCAATAAAAATTCTAATGTCATGATATCATAAAAATGCATAAAATAGTATGTGGTAAATATGTTTTATCGCAACCTTATATAGCCTGAATGAGTGCTGTGATTATGAAAATGAAGTAAACAGATTTCATTTAGTACAATATTGTTTGCATTAAGACATCACATTATATTTGTTATATATTATGCTAGTATGTTACCATTCCTGCGCTACACGACTCATTAAGTGATTTTTTGCATTAAATCTTTTATTAACCACTTTTTTATCATTGTTTAAATTATAAACCATTAAGTGACTTTTTTCAACTTGAATTCCTTTTGCATAATTATTGCATCTATTTATTGGATGTACGTACATTAGCCTTTATCAAAAAATATGAGAGCAAGATTTGAAAATAATTATTTTTTATTCTTCTCAAATATTATGGTTCAACAAAAGAAATTCAAGAAAATTTAATGATCTCATTGCACATACCTTATAATTTGAATTAATGTGCGATTGTATAGAGACTGATTTTTTGTCTGTAACATTTTAGGTTCAGATCTTCAGCTAAATCTCATATGGATATTCAATTCTACTTTGAAATTGCCAATCTAATCTCTATATGGAAACCAATGGGCAACTGAAAATATTACTCACTCTCTCTCTCTCTCTCTCTCTGTCTCTTTCTGCATAGTATAAAACTGAGCAAGCATGGAATGACTCTAATTCTTAGAGAATTTTATACTGTCAAGTAAAAAATTGCTATTTGTAAAAGAATTGGAAGTAGAATTCATTCATGATATATAAGAAACAAAAAAAAAAAATAAAAAATAAAAAAAATAAATAAAATAAATAATAAAAAAAAAAAAAAAAAATAAAAAAGAACATGTACAGTAAATGTACATGACGAAGTAACTAAAAAAAAGTTTCTGAATGTAAAAAATATATATCACTGTTGTATTCATATAACACCTCTTAATCTTTTAATCTGTGTCAATTTACACAATATTTTTAAATATGAAAGTTTTGATAGCACGTCTATATATATTGCATTCAACTTATTGTATTGCACCTTTCACACATCAAAGCTTTTACAAAAGTACAATATCTCAATATTTGTGCAAACTATTCTTTCAATATTTTGTTATGTGTCCTTTAAGAACAATTTGGTAGTCAAGATAAGGTTTACTACTTTTAACTCATTATATATATAATAATTTAGATTTGGAAAACACATTTAAAAGGTTTTTTAATAGTATGGAACAGTGTTTGTGCAAAATATTTAGTTTTATTAATGAAGTAGTTTTAATTTGTTACATCCTGCTGATAAAAATTTGAGATAAAAATTGTAATATAGAAACAAATTTTAATCTTTTTTTATTGCTGGTATTCATTACTTTTATTGTTCTGTTATATATAAACATAAACTAAAGTAATGGGTATATAAGTAAGTTCATTAATTGAATATATTCTTAAAATACAAGTAACATTATCTTTTGGATTTTGTAACAAAGCAGCATATAACAAATTAATGTGAAAATAGTATATGAATGTAGAATACATATTATATATAACACCGTATGGTTTTATATCCTATAATAATTAGTAAATAATATCGCATTTATAAGTTTTCCATCTGGTTCTTGTTCAAACCTTTTTTGTAGCATTTATGTAGCATATAAATAAAGTATATATATATATGTATTGATAATGTTCAATGTAATTCTTTTTTAACGCAGATCTGATTTACTAAATTATACATACCCTATTATTTTAAACCTCTTATATGTAGTAGGGTATATGTAAATACAGAAGTCCCATTGATAAGAGATAAAAATAATATATAAATGTATATATATCGTATTGGGTTAAAACTGAAATATATAAATTGAATAGACTAACAATAATAGTATCTAAAAAGCATCACCTCTCTTATATTTGGCAGCATATTAGTATTACATTTTTTTTTATGTGTAATTTTTACATATATTATTGTTGTTTACAGTAGTAGAAAATTGTTGCCACTGTATTTTTGGCATATTCACTGCATGCATATTCAATGCATTCAATTTTTTTTTTTATTATCTTCTTTTTAGGTGTTTTAAATTATGTGTCAACATCAAATATTAAGTAATACATGCTTAAGTGAATAAATTAATCAAAAATAAGTCGTATTATAAATCCCAAAAGGAATCAAAAGAAATTGCATTATCAGCTAAGAAATTAACATATATTTACAATATCAATTAAATTTGTTTATACTTTCTAATTTACTTCCAATATTTATATCATTTCTGTAAAAACGTTAGTAAAATAATGATTAATTGGCAAATGTTCTACAAATATATTGAAATTTTCAGTAAGCTGTGTTTTTAATGAAACTATGCTGATAAATTAATTATGTATATTGATATAAATTCAAATTACATATAATTGCAGATCACTAATTGTATTGAATATCATTAAAATAATTAAAAATAATAGACATTGAAAGTAATTGCAATATTTTTTTATATACTATTGTAACATCAATATAGTTTCTTTTTATGATCCAGATTATGTTCTTTTATTTTTTTTATTATAAATACATTTCTTACATAAATCAATTAAAGATTTGTATATCTTTAGTTAATTTTTATTCGTGTTTATAGTATAAAAATTTTAAATAATATTCACTCATAAGTATATAATTATATTTATTTATATACACATATTTTTTTGCTTGAAATACTTTGTTGACAGTCTCTTTATTTCAATTCAATACTGAATTTTTATTAATATTGTATTGTAAACAACATAAAAATAAAATAAAGTTAAAGCATTAGTTAAACAATTGTTTTTTTATCTATGTGTTATTATGTTTATTATGGTTCAATGATTGTTTCAAGTAATTTTTATATATATTTATTATATAGAAATATATATATATTTATACTCAAAACACAGCTATACTTCAAATAAAGGAATGTCAAAAGCAATAGACACATAGTAATACATATTAAAAAATTGTAAAGAATTCATCAAAATGTAATGTTGCGTCAACAAGAACATGATAGGTCTAGTACATAGTAGGCATTGCTTATCTATTCAGAAACTAATATGTATATATAATAAAACTTTTATTAAAATATACCTTGTAAAATCAAGCATACTGAAGTTAAAGTATGCCATTAAGGCACAAGAAATAATTCCTTGTCAGTCGTTTCTATTTCTGCAATTAAGGTGTTATTATTATAATTGATATAATAAAAATATAAATACTTTAGTGAAATACATATATCATAAACAATTTATCTAACACCTGTAAATCTAAAATTTATAAATAATGTTATTAAGAAAATAAAAGATTCAATAATCAAATAAAATACAAATTCTGAAGTAACAAATATTGTATCTCAAGAGAAAAAAATTGTTAAGTTCCTTTAAGTCTTATTATTATCATTCATCATCATGTGTTTACTGAATCGTTTTACTTTGTCAAAATGACAGATTAATGAATTATATTTCAAGTATAAAAATCTTGAGGAGAAATAGTTTGTATTCTTATAAATCTTGCCTATGGAAATATTACGTTTTGAACATAAAACTGATATACATATGTATATATCATATGTGTGTGTGTATATATATATACACTTATCATGCAGTTGTAAATACATCTTGAATAAATGTTAAAAATCATTTTTTACCAGATATACTTGCGAAAGATATATCCCCGAAAGTTAAGAGATACCATTGATGATATCATAATGGTACGAATTCTTAAATAACTTACCATATAAATTGTTTATACAACTGCCAAAATGTTACTAGTTGTAACTAGTACTTACTGGTTTCATTCAGCATCAGACTATTCTGAGTAAGCATTGTCAGTATATTAAATGTATTCTATTTAATAAAGTAGATTCATTTGCTGCATCTATAATATTAACTAAACATAAAATCTTTTTAAATTTGTTTCTGTGACTTTCATGTAATAGAAAAACCTAAATTATATATATACTTGTTTTATGTATTTTAAAAATCATTTTACCGTACTAATCAGGTTCTCTTTAAAGTAATTCGATTGTTTATAGTTTTCTTTGACAATTACAATTTGATAACTAAAAGAAAGTCTTTAGAAAATATAATAACGCAAGATATTTTATTTTTGAGTAATCTAATTGGTTTAAATTACATTAGATATAAAATCTTAAAAATGTAAATAAGTTTAATAAGGGTATCATTTATTTTTATTACACACATATAAATTCATATTAATCGGCCATTTACCAAACAAATTTGATAAGAATTATATCGTTACAAGTTTATTAATAACGATGAAGTATACTGTTCAACCAATCAATAATTACGAAAAAAAAAATATCTTACGTTAATATTTCGTAAAGGTGATGCCATTCATACAGTTCTACTTTTTATTTGAGTTACTTAAATTGGAAAACTTAAACGCTTTCAGTAGGACTTTGAAACTCTGAAAGAGCATGTATTGGATTTTGCACTTTTTTCTGCGAACCTTTACGTACTTTTGCTCTTACTTCTTCTGGTCTTTCAGGGCGAACAAGTGGTTTCTTTTCTGGTGCTTTCATTTTCCATACTACTATGGGAGACTGTTAGAAAATTTTACACGAATGTTAATATTCTAAATCTTATCTATTAAGGAAAAAAAGTTTTAAAACTTTAAAAGTAGCACTTACTGTAACGGTAGATTGTCGTGGATATTTCGTTGATGCTACATACGAAGCCTTTACAGTAAGCACAACTGCATTCATCAAATTTTTAGCAGCTTGGATAAGTGAAGTTGCGCTATCAAGTCCTGATACGATTAACTCACCACTGATATTTTGTACATCAGCTTTAACTTTACTTGTAATATTCATTTGATGACAATAAAGAGCTATGCGATGTAAATATGCTATTAAATCCTTTTTAGTCGAACTTTCAGGGCACTGATCTGCTATTTGTCTTGTCAATTTGTCTAACTTAGTACCAGCTTCTGATATCTTTTTAGCAGCATTAATAACGTCCATTGTCGTTTTCAAAGGACCACGACCACGAGTAAAATCTGTCATTTCCATCATGATCATACACATATGTTTTGCAAGAACTATGATGTCGTTTCCAGCATCATCCCATTTTGCAACTTCTTTGTCAAACTTGAGCTTTTCACTCTTAAAATATTCTACTTGTTGTAGAATCTTTTGTTTATCTTCTTCAGGCATTTTACGCATAGCTTCACGGGCCGTGGTTATGCCACTAATTTCTGGATATTCATCAACTCCATGCTCACCAGTTTGAGCGCTTGATTTGCTACGAGTTTCTAATGTATAATGTTCATCTAATTCTACATCTTCTGGATCTAAATCTTCATCCGCCTAAAATATAAGAAATGTTAATGCGGAATCTCTAAAATCCAAATAATGAAAGCATATTAAAGGCTTCTTACTCTATTCATTAATACAGCACGTCTGATTTCACGGACTCCATCATATACTAATCTAGATGCATCTATAAAATCATTCTCATCCACATCTTTTGCAGGATTACTACCTAAAGCATCTACTGCAACTTCTACCCTTTGTGCAAATTTTGGCATTACTTGCTCTCTTAAAACTTTCACTGCTTCTAAGACTCTCTTAGTATAAATACATGGTTCATAGTTGTCCATTTCTGCTTGAACAACGTTACAAACTCTAGCAGAACGTCCTCTGATTGCTCCTGCTGTTCTATCTAAAGTATCAGCGTCTCCTTCTTGTAAAGCCAGTACACACTTATTTACATCTTCAAGAATATGGTTTTCAGATACTGCCAAGAAATCATCAATGGTTGTTATATCATCAACAGCCTCTGTAAGTACTCTCACTTGATTTTCCCATGCTTGACGAAAAACTTCCATGTTATCAAGCGCTACTTTTGATCGATTACGAGCAGCCAAAACACGAGCTGCATTTATAACTTGTGGACACAAATTTTCAATTTGTGCTGCTGCATATCTTACCATTTTTACACCATCTTCATTACCTGACATGCTGCATACTAAATTAGCAACCTAAAATAAAGTACACATATGACTGTAAACGTTACAAGAAAATATTATTGATAATTATATATCATTCATTATAAAATTCTAATGATTACCTCAACTAATTTATTTGCATGTTCAGTAAATACTAATGCATATTCTTCAACTTCTTTATCTCTGCCATTTCTTGCAGCTTCAATAAGGACCAATAAAGGTACACTTGTTTCCAAGAAACTATCAGAAACATGATCTACAACAGCTTTTCGTAATTGTCTGCGAAGATCACGTGTTTTTCTGCACATATGATCTATTGCTCTTTCTAGGCCTTCTGTTTGTTCCTTAACACCCATCTGTCAGAATATTCGTGAGAATGTACTACAATATAAATTTATATATCAAATTATATTTCTAAGAATTATATGAATACTATGTGCTATACAGCTTTTGTGAACCTTCCGATAAAACTATGTACAAGATATAATAGTATACACATAGCAATGTTATATTAATATCTTTTTTTTATATAATTTGTACACTGAAGAATTAAAGTTATTTTTGATTAGAAATATTGTTTCTTTTAAATATATAAGTTAAGTAACAAACTGTAATTAGTATAGTTAGCTATTAATTAATACATAAAATTGATATTATATAGTAACGAATAGATTATAATTATCACTTATTTTTATAATTTTATAAAATAAATTTATATATGAGAATATATTTCTTTTAAATAAATAATTTGATAATTAATGAGGTAGATAAATGTTATTTAAAAAAAATTACAAATTATTTGTAAATATAAATAAATTTATGGACAAAAATACTTTCAATAAATCAAATTAGAATACATTTTTAATTTCTTTCCCTGTTTAAAAATGTTAATAATTTTATATGTTTATAATTACAAATTGTTATTTCTAAATACAAAGATAGAGAACAAACTACAGTACTTGTGAGCTACAATTCTCTATATACCTACAATTATTAATTTAAATTATAATTGTAAATTAAATTATATATTGTGTCATACGTAATTGATAGCCTGCTATGGCTATAAAGTTATTAATTTCCAATATATAAAATTGTGCAGAAAATTAAACATAAAAAGAATATATATATATATATATATAAGTACGCGGTTATTAAAAAATTATTTAGCGCTTGTTAGATAAATAAAATGCAAAAATAATGCATGATGCTAGTACTTTATAAAGACAAGAGTTTCAAAAACCAATGAAATAGTGTATATTACAAATGATATGCAACAGGAGTGCAAGATATTTGTAACGATGTTTTGTATATTTACCCGTTTCCCACCCCGTGCGAGCTGTAACTGCCACCACCAGTAGAAATAAATAAATCAATAAAATGAATGTAACATGAATTATATAAATCAATGCAATAAAGTAGTCTAAAATTTACAATTTCGTTGACATAACACATAAGACTGTAGAAACATCATAAAAAACATAATAATAATTTTTGCAGAAAGGAATATATAGAGGAAATAATTTACTTACGTTATTCATATATTCACTTAATAAATCTTGAAGTGCTTGCCTAACTGCATTACATTCGGCAACAATACGTTCCCTACGTTCATCTCGAGTACATGAAGAATCAGCCATTAATGCTGCACCACTAATAATACTTTCTAATCTTTCTTCAAGACTGGGTCTTGTGCGTACTTCATTATATGCAAGTGGAGACATCACCATTCTTTCATCAAAATCATCTAAAGCAGCTGCTAATTCTCCTGGTCCATCATAAGGATGTTGGCTATCAGTTGGAGTCTTTCCTTGTGCCACATCATTAATTGTATTCACAGCTTCACAAACTTGTTTTAATACATAATCACGATTGGCTTTAGCTGCAGCTAATTCTGGATGTCGCACAAAAACCTTAGAAGCAGTTAGAAGCATAGTAGAATGTTTTTTAAGAACAGCCCTAGCTGCCGCTAAATCATCTCTTAATTGAGGATCTTTAAGTTCTTGCTGACGTTTAGCTGCCTGATTCATAAGCTCTGATGCATTTCTTCCAAATTGCCTAATGTTTTCTAATAATTCACCTTGTGAAGAAGCATTTTTTAATTTTTTTAAATCATCTTCAACAACATGCAGTGACTTTAACAAAAGATGCACGTCTACCATATCTGCTAGGATTAATAAACGTGTGACAGCTGACAAAAGATTTCTAGCCGCACGAACCATATTACCACGTTTAAGAGAGGAACAAGGATCCTCTGAGAATTCTCTAAAAAATATTTATTATATCAGAGATATTTATTATGAACATGAAGAATAAATAAAATAATAAATCATACCTAGCAGCAATGCTCATTGCATCACCTGTTTTCCTGACTTCTTCTACTGCACTCAACATTTCTGCAGTAATGTCAGGATTTTCATATGCAATTTGTTCTCCTTTTTCAATAAAATTAGCAGTTGCTTTTTCAACTGTTCCAACTAAAGCACTAGCTCTTTTAGATTTTCCTTTCTTTTTCTTACTAGGTCCCTTTGTGTTTACTAATGTAGTTACTTGCAACACTAATGGCTCCAAAGTTTTTTCTACGGACATAGTGCGTATTTCCAAATTTTTGGGATCCCATTTTAAAGTTATTGGTCCAAAATGGTCAGACATTGTTACGTTTGCAATATTATCCTACAATAAAAAATGATAGATGTAAGCATTCAAAAACTGTTTTCATATAAAATAATTTTTTTATTTCTTTATCAAAAATAATAAACTGATACTATAAAATTAATCAGACAGCACAGATATCAATAATGTCTGATATTAAAAAATAATATAATATAAAAATAATGTAAAACTTCTGACTCTAGAGAGAGACTAATTAATAGTCACATATACGAAACAAATATTTTTAAATACTAACAAACAAATTAGTATACGAAGTATCTAATATTTTATTCATTTGTATCTTTAATTATAATCCATATTTTAAATAATATACGAAAAAATATTTTAACAGCGTAAGATAAAAGAATGACTAATAATATAAAGTATATTAGAGATACAATGTATACATATTAAATTACTTTCACTATAAAAAAAAGGAACTAAAGCTCAGTCTGTAAAGTTGATGATCAGTACAATGAATATATCATGGAAGACATTCTTACCTTCATGAAAAAAGCAGTTATGTATCACTCTCAGAAATATTAATTAATTAATGTTTTCACTGAACGTATTTCTTACTAATCCAACAAAATCAAATATTGGAACAGCACACAGTACTGATAGATGCATCATTCGTTTGTCATCTAATTTTCGCTTATGACGTCATTACTTCCGGCGTAGTTAAAAAGTTCCCCATAACTGAAGGAGCCGGTCTACGCCCGAAAGGAATATTCTGATTGGACAGTGACTATTGCGTTACCTCATTTACGCGCATGCGCAACAATAATACTAATGTTATAATATGGTTAAATTTATAATTATATATTTCATTAGATGATAAAATTTAATGAAATAAGCCTAAAATATTATTTATTTATATTTTATTTTAAACAATGTTCATAGTGGTGTAAAATGTTATATGATATATATTATGAAATAAAATTCGATAACAAATTTACTTTTATGATTTATAGTATCAAATAAATGCATCTAATTAAACGATTAAAATGAGATACGACATATTAGATTTTTATAATTTCATTTTTGAATAGATTCCTTTTATCTTTGTTAAATGTAACTTCTTATTAGTTACACTAAATTTAGGCTTGGACGAATCAGTTTTGAGAATCAGAGCTACTTCGCGCCATGGAAATGGACGAGTAATATGCTGATGTAAATATTGCTGCTGCCTATTCTGAATGCGCACAGTCAAAAAATTGAAATAACCTTACACATATTTTAATACATTATAATATTTAGAAAAAAAAAAAAAAAAAAAATAAAAAAAATAAAAAATTTGTGAATTTACAATATGAACACACTTAATAAGAAATTTTACATCCTCCGAGATTTCACATAAATATAATAGAAAAATAAAATATTTATTATATACGGTAAACACTTGTAACCAATTAAAATTAAATAAATTAATTTTCATTTGAGTATGACAGATGATGAATTAGAGTCCAATGAAAAAAATATAAAGGTTTTTGTGAGAATTTTACCACTTGAAAAGATATGTGAAACGTGCGCAAAAATTGATACTGAACATAAGGTAGTTGATTAGATCTTTGTAATGTTCATGCTATTATATTTATTTACAAGTCAATTTTTCAATATATCGAATCATACTTAGACAATATGCATAAGATGTTTACAAGATTTGTATATGAGGAGATCTGCTATAAACAATCATATTTATTGGTGCTTTCAAACAGATGGAATTTTTTATAATGCATCTCAAGAAGAAGTTTATTACGCTGCAACGAAAAATCTTATAGAGAAGTACTAAGTACATGCTTAAAATGCAATAATAAATTAATTAACATTTAAAGTAAAATAATTTAAGGGTTTTAGATGGCGTAAACTGTATAATATATAGTTATGGCCAAATTGGCTCTGGAAAAAGTTTTACGATTGGTGGTTTCAGAAATAACTGGGAAGTACGATTTTTAAACATTGATACGTTAAAATTGAAAATTGTATTATATATGAACAATAAATGTAGTAGTTAAATTCATTTTCTCAGCACAGAGGATTGGTTATGCGGCTTCTGTCTGATATGTTTGTAGAAAAAGCAAAACGAAGGAAATTTAATAAGATACAGTATCAGTTAAGTTTTGTTGAATTACGGGGTAAGGAAGTAAAAGACCTTTTACTTGGTAAAACAGAAAACAGAATTAAAATAAATAATACAGATGCATTTAAGGTATCTAAATTAATAATTTATTTCAATTTTTCAACATATTGTTCTTTTTTCAATATTAATTTTATAAACAATATATATGTTGGTAGTATAAATATTTAATTTTCATTAGTTAACTCTTAGAGAAATACATTATTATAGAATGTAACAATAATAAATATAAAGAATCAAGAGATAGCATTGAAAAAACTTTTTGAGGGAGAGACTAGAAGATCTATGATTACTGGCTCTATGTATCCAGCTTCCCATTTGGGTACTGCAGTAATAACTTTTCATGTTTCGAGTACGAGTTTAATCACCTCGTGGGCCGTTGTGGCGACAGCCAAAGTAAATTAAAGAAATTATTTTTTATATTCATAGGTTCTATAATTCTTCATGAATTTCAATAATTTTTAAATAGATCATTTTTACATTACGATAGATACATATTGTAGAAATGGCAGGAACAGGAACGGTAGGAAAACGAAATTGCATGAAGTCGCCGATCGACGTGGGTACAGCGAATTTAGGTCAAACTCAAGTCGAACAATTTTTCTTATATTTGAGAGGCTTTGAAATATCTACAAAGTGTATATTACGTTCTAATAATCTTTTCAAGTTTTTGGGTCAAGCTCTTTCCGTTACGTCAATTCTTCGGTAATACAATGGCATTGTAATTTATTTATTCCAAAGAATTTTCTTCATTTTATCACAAATTATTCATATTTTTCAAAAATCTTTTATTTTTTTTTTGCTACAGCTTATAATGTTCCATTTCCAATTATTATTATTTTTTAGATTTATTGCACACGTATGCATTACGAAAGAAGATTTAGATTCGACATTGTCTACTTTGCGATTTGCTTCTACAGTTTCGAAATTACGACCGGTTAAAATTACATACAACGTTAGACCACAGACTGAAACAATCATATTGGAACTTAAGAAAGAAATTACAATTTTGAAAAGAGAATTGGAATTAAATGAAATATTTTTTAATCAGGAAACAACAATGAATATATCAAAGTTAAGATATGAACAAATACATCGCGATGTAATGAATTTTTTAAATGGTACATTATCAGATCTGACGTTATATAGTGTTTCGCAGATGGAAATATTATTAGAAATTATTAAAAATTTATATCACGAGTTGGTATATTTTATTTTCGTTCGTCAAAATTAAATCTTATTATATTTTTTTAATTTTGTATTTTATTAATTAAAATACAGATTGACTTTGAAACAAGACGAGATTGATAACGCTTTGAAAAATATAAATCAAATAACTTCTTCAATGAATTTATCGGAATCTAATAATAAGGTATTTTGCTAATAGAATTTTCTCGATATTAGAATTTTTTGTTTATAATTTATACAAATAAATTACATAATTCAATAGATTGTTTTACCACCCAAGAATAACTCAATTATGAATAAAACTCAAAATACTGGAGCAAATTTTTCACAAATAAGTAACAATATTATTCAAAGTTCAAAAACGGAGCAAGTTGGTGTTTTAAATGATACAGGTGAACATAGAATGAAAAATAGTATAAGTTATCTATTTTGTAATATCCGTTGAAATTGGATTAATGATTAATATAAATTTTATTAGGTATCACATTAGGAAATTTTAACAAAGAAGAATTTGAAAAAATTATAAAAATACATAAACACGAAAACCCTTCAAAAGTAAATTCGCTAAATTTCAACGTAATAGAAATACGTGGTTCGACTTAATAATTATGTATAAATACTTTTTATTACGTTAAAACAATCTTACGAATTTATTTAAAGGTCCATGAACAATGCAAAGAAAATAATGAACTTTCGGTTCACTCTATCGATGGAGAGAAAGCGGTAGAAGATTTGAAAGATAAATTCTATCAGTTACAAAATATGATGCTACGTATTATCGAGGTAAAAAAGTGAAAAAATGTTGATTACTTCTTTATATTTTTGTAGTTCGGATATCCTAAATATTCTATCTCTTTCTTTAGACTAAACATCAACCGAAGAAGCCTATGATAGCGCGGAAAATATGTAAAAATTGAAGAGTGTTCAGTGATATTAAGTAATGTAATAAGATAATTTAATGGATAGTAGACGATACGTATAATGGAATATAAGTTTATATTAATCTAGATCAAATGGAGACTCATGAGATGTTGATAAAACTTGGAATAAAAAAGCTTTTTTAAATTGATATTTTAATCTTACTCAACATATGACATATGAATTAATCATACTTTAAGAGTACAAAATTTTATACATTACCATTTTTATATATCACTATTTATCTATTAAGTAAATTATTTTTCCTTTTTTTATTCTCCTTGAAAATAAAGAATGTCTCTTGCTGGAGGGTTCGCAAAAGGAAACTCACTTTAGTGTCATAATAAACTCTTTTCTATTTAAAGTTCCGACAGAGTTCCGTCAACGCATCGAAATCTGGATCAGCACCCTACCTGTCCAATGCAGAAGGCTCGGAGTATTGATCACTCTCTAGGAGGAAGCTACGTTGGGGAGGTGAATAGTGAGTACGTATTGGAGACGAGAGAAATGCAAAGAGATTTCGGTAATTTCCTTTTTTCTTTTTCTAAAATTTTGAAGATATGGATAATCGACAAATTAAGATAAAGTATGCAAAAATGAAAAGAATTAAAATTCATGCTTTTTTATTTTTCATCAATTAAAAATCACAGAAATATTAAGATAATATACAGAATATTTTATTTATTATATAGATATTTTATATATCTTCATTGTTTTGGAAAATAGACAAAAATATGGTTTTGAAAAACTGATTTTTTTCTCTGTCATTTTAATTCAACATTTGAATCATGTAATTTTACATTGCAATATTTTTATCTATTTTCAAAAACAACAAAAGTATTTGGGATGTACCTATTAGATGAGACATTTTGCATATAATAAAATTAGAAATATATATCACACTTTGATTATTAATTGTAGTTTTAAGTAATTATAAATTATATAAAATTTGTTGAAATTTTTTATCAGTTAGCCTACATAAAAAGAAGAAGGTTTTTTTTTTTATTGTGATTAAGGACGATAATCGACCTAAGGGAGTTGTCGTGATGGTTCTGGATGAAGAGAAACGAATAGAACTTGAAGAAGAAGAGATTGAGGAGGAGAGAAGGAAGCAGAAGAGGAGTAGGAGGGAGAAGAGAGTATAAACTATGGAGGGTTGGTGAATCTGTATACCAAGCCGATAGAACCGAGAGGAGAGTAATGGTGTTGGTATATAAGGCACGAGCAGCCAACGTCTGCTTCTGACAGCCCATTACCACTGTACAAACGCGAGTGCGGTGCTTTGGTAGGATTGCGATGGCGCTTGTGCCTCGACCCTCTCTCGCATTCGTTCCCTCTCTTTCTCTAAAGAGACAGAAAGAGAAAGAGAGAGAGGAGAGAGAGAGAGAAAGAGAGAGAGAGAGAGAGAGAGAGAGAGAGAGAGAAAGAGAAAGCTAGCACTCTTTTACTCCCTCGTAAAGAAGAATATCAAAGTAAAGTTAAAGTTATTATATTATTCTTTGTTTATCAACTTGTAAATAAGATCAAGCATTAAAGGCAACTTAGAGAGAGAGAAAGAGATCTTCGTTAGATTGTATCAACTTAACTTTTTTAAATACTCAAGATTTTATCAAATAAGATTAAAAGATTTCTTGATATTATCTTGAGTAAGTATCACTTATGAAACTTGAAAATTTTTCTATTAAATTATGTATTTTCTTTTTACATTATAATCTTTGAAAAAGATTTATTGAACTAATAATTTTTTTCTTTTATTTCAAGCAAGCAGACATTCGTCTATATCCAAAAGTAAATGATCTATTTATGTTAAAACATAAAATGTTTTATGAAGGGATTGATTTTAAAGACATCTATTGTTTTTCTTAGGACATAAAGTTATCCTAGTAGTACTGAGTTCATGTGAAATTACTTGACGGTGTATCCTTGGTCGCCTTGCTGGTAGGAAAGACTTCTCTTTCCAGAGATTTAGTTTGGAGCCACGCCTGCCATCCCCCATGAAAGCAGTTTCGTAAGCCACGCCTACAATGTGAACCTCTATTCGACTCTTCTCTCCCCGTTTCTGCTGCCGCCCACTAACCCGGAGGCAGTAACGGGAGAGGAAGAGGGAGAAAGAGAGAATGCTAAAATAAGAGAAAGAGAAAGAGAGAGGGAGGGAGGGGGGGGGGAGGGAGAGAGAAAGAGAGAGAGAGAGGAAGCCCAAGGGCTAATAATTCATGTCACGAGCACACCCCACCATAAAGAGTCAACTACAGGCACCTCGAGCGTATTCCATATCAGCGACCACTCTGCCGCATAACGTTATTCAGTTGCAGTTACTGTTAATTACCGATCACCTTTTATAATTTATTGCTACACCTCGAACCGAGCTAGCTGTAATGACGCCAGAAACGTTGGAAAATTCGCAATGCCGTTATCGAACGACTGATCACCGACAATTATGTAACACCAAAAGGATTGATTCGACTTTGTATCGTATTACCGTAGAGAATGTTCTAACCGTTTAGGTTGAATCGTTCGATCTTTTTTACAACGGTTCTCCTTATTTTTCTGATCTAATAGAATTACGTTACTATTATCTAAATTGTTTAAATGCGTGTGTACTTTCATATTGTAGCGACAAATTTTGTTAGCATTTGGAATTTACTAAAAAATAAATTATTGCAATAGCGAATGATTTGTATGATAAAGTTTCTATTAGAAATTAAAAGTAAACTGAAGCATCGCGTAAGTTTATCTCCAATATTTATATCATTCAATATCTTTAATTCTAAACGTTCTCACACGTAATAGTTCATAGAATGATGTTTATCTTTTGATATGTACAAAATTATAGGAATTGACGGAACTGTATTATATGCATAATCATCGTAATCGTGTGAAGGGATCAAACGAGTAGTACGTATCCAAGATCGGAATGGCGATTAGCGGGTTGTTAAATTAGTTGCGAGGCTCTACGACTTTCTCGATGATTCCTAGTTGACCCCTAAAATTAGCCACAGTGACATATTGAAGAGCATGCGACGAGAGAAAAAGAGAGAAAGAGAATATGTACTTTGTAAAGGCCTCCCTCTCTTCCACCAGTGCTTCCCCTATTATTTAGATACAAAAGAGATGCCCTGGGAAAATCAAGTGACGCGTAACTAAATGCTGTATCATTAATTCCGACATGTATGTTTATATCGTTTCTCGGTTAAAGAGGGATATACAAGTACATACATATATATATATATATATATATATATATATGAATATGTATATGTATATATGAATGTACGCAGTAAGGCCAATTTTCCTTGACAGAAAGCTCTTGCCTACGCGTAACACGTTTCTCCTCCTTTTTTGGCGACACTTATAGCGTCCTCGATACCTTTACTACTGCCAATCAGACTGCGATTTGCCGACAAAAGAATGTTCTGTCGATGCTTCGGTAAACCTGGAAATCGACACGAACGTCCAATAAATTCGATAACTCTCTTTTTCTCTATCTTCCTTTTTCTATGAGTGGTGAACTGCGAACATGTTGTTTTTACAAGATCAAAAGATTTAATATACTTTCAGAAATAATTTCTAACGAAATAGTAATGTGAAACTATATAATTATTATAATTGATTCAAATTAAAATCATTTTATATTTAATTATGAATATTATAGTTTTTTTAAGTTTGATAAGATAATAAACAGCATTATTATAGTAACAGTATAATATGAAAGTCATAGGAAACAGTATAGTATAAAACTATAATTACAATTATTGCAATTTGAAATAATTTTATGAATGTTATAATTTTTAATTTAAAGAGATAATAAACAGCATCATCATGGGAGCAGTATAGTCTGAAACTATAAAAATAACTTTATATTTCATTATGAATGTTAGAACTTTAAATTTGATAATGAGATAATCAGCAATATTCTCCAATCATGATCAAGATATAATCAAAAGAATGTGCACCTACCTATAAAAAATTATTATTATGTCATAATTAATAAAATTCTATTTATTATTATTTTTTTACCAAATTAGACAAAGAGTAGAAATACTTTTTGCACTGATGGACGGTAGCTAAGACCGCTCAGCGGTGGTCTTTGCCTCGCAAACAGGCTTTCGGGTAGCAAGCCTATTTGGTACACGTGTCCTTGGACGTTGAATCGCGGTGATCCACCCATTCGTCGGGAAAGAGAGAAAAGAGATCGAGGATCGCGACAAAGAGGGATCCACGGCACGTTTTGCCACGTGACCAACGATGCCGGCTAGTTCACGTAAGTGCCAGAAAGTATAAGGGTGTACAAAGCCAACTACAGCTTTCTTTTTTTTCTCTTTCTATCTATCTCTTGGTTTTTCAATTGGCCGCAATTTAGTATCGCGTCGTTGCACGCGATTGCTTTCATGTCAACAGCATTACTTTGCATATTTTATTCGAATTTTTCTATCGTTTCTTTTACTAAGAATTTAACAAAAAAAAGTGATCTATTAATATAGAATTAACACTTTCATTATTTATGGCTTCATTGGCTAAACTTTGCTCAAAATTTAAATTAGAAATATGCAAGGCATAAGTTTTCAAATAAAAATTATTCCAATCTGTATGTACGCCATCGGATCTATGTAAATCAATTACTCATTGTCCAATAGTATATATGTAGAGAAGAAAGATTTTTTTTTTAAATTATATATATAAGTTATATATATAGTATATAAAAATTATGAAATGCTGATTATGATCTAATTCGTTATCTTTGCTGTTCCAGAGTTTCATCTGAATAACGGATAATAGAAATATATTTTTCAAATAGAAAATTCGATGAATCCAATAATCAAGAAACTACCTCGATGAAAGCTAACGAAAGCTAACAATGAACGATATACAGGATCATTATGCATTGCGGTTGGTACATTTACTTTTCCCAACCGCGACCTATCCGCAAATCAAAGAAACATGCTTCTCCACGTCCGAGTGTAACTTCGTCGTAAGCATATTTGAGCAATAAATAATTTAGCAAACAAATTGATCCCTCGGGACTATAAACAGATACTTAGAGGCACGCGCTAGTTCGATGAAACGAGAATGGAAATGTCTGGACCATGGTGGTATTAGAGAACAGTCGAGACTTATTCGCGGTTTGGAAGACAATAGTTTAGCTGTAAAGTTTGGTAGACCCCTACTGTGAGAACCGAAGTGGGGCCTGCGGCGTGAAATCTCTATTATAGAGGAGGGGAGTCTTTCGAATCCTAGTACCCTCTCTTCTTGTGCGTGTGCATACACTCCTTAGATACGCGCGTGCTTCTGTACTGGTTATGTGTTAGTCTACCTACGTTTGCTAGGACTGTTGCTGACAAGGGGTCCGCCTGGTTCTAGCCCCCTTCAAAATATTGTAATCGCGAATTAAATGTTTGCTCAAATCGTCACATCGTATTATTCCTGATAAATCCGGGAATCCAATAATTCGTATCTTTCTAATTTTTTAAAAAGTATAAAAGTAGTGTAACAGTTAGTACATTGACCACATATATATTTGTCTTTTAGTCTATATTTTTTAATAAATTATAATATTACTAATTGTTTTTTTTTACTATGCCTTTTCATTCTTCCTCCTCGTCATATCAATCTTTATCGAAGCGATTGACCTCGTTTAAAAAATCACGGCTTGTGAGAGTGACAGAGTTCAGGGATGTTGGATCGAAAGATAAAAAAGGTATCGCGAATATTGAAACGCTGAATCCCGGACTCTCAACGGTTTCCCCTCGATCGTGACAAATTGAGATAAATAATCGTTTGTGGGGACACAATACTCGTTTGAAATTTGTCATGGCGATACTCGAAACGCCACGCTTCGAGTATTCACAGACGAATACTCGAGTGGATGCTTCAGTTACATCTGGCTATGATCCGAGAGCAACAGTATCGGTTATCGTTGTTTTTGATTTTTCATTTCTACCGTATAGATTTTTCATTTGTCATTTCTGATAGTTGCGTTGAAGATCTATCAGTTATTAAAAAAAAAAAAAAAAAAAAAGGAAACAAAAAGAAAGAAAAAAATGAACTAGAAAAAATATTAGAAAGATAAAAAATTGTCGAGTTAGTTAATTCATCAATTTCTCAATTTGATAATAATGAATAGATCAATCGCTTCGTGACACGATAATATCGAAATATGTAAATGAAGTATATAAAAGAAGAAAACGAAATCAGAAGGGTATATAAGAACGACAGAGTTCTCATGCACTCGAAGGCTAATCCCAATTATATCGTACATTGATCGTTTATCCTGACAATACTAGTCCTTCCTTCTCTCCCACTCGATTTACTCCAGTTTCTATTACGAGAGAAAGAGAGAGAGAGAGAGAGACTCCTTTTTCACTTATCGAATGGACTAAACTTTATCAAGCGCTACCCGCAATCCCACCGAATCACTATTGTCGTCGCATTAACACCTTGCATAATTGCACCAACTCACCAACGTCGTCGTTCTCCATTGTGCGTCAGCTAAACATACCTCATTTGAATATTGGCCTATTCATATAGCTAGGAAGACTAATTTTCGCACCCTTTAACAGGGAGAGCATCGGTGTTCTTGCTTGTTCTCCCTTTCTGTCTGTTAGTTCCGATTTTGATGAATTTTCTATCTCACAGACTGTCACATCGTTAAAGATGTAGATCGATTTATATAACTTTAATTTTATATCGATCAGATTAATGGAAGAATTTATTGAGATATGATATTTATCAAGATTAAAATAGAAAAAGATAAAAATCAGAAATAATAGTAAAAGCTGTCAAATATTTCGCATTAATGGAAAAGAAAAAAGATTTTAAACAATCTCGTTCATTCATTCTTCATTAAATAAAAAAATAATTCTCGATGGTATAATTCTTCGTCATATATCCTCCAACTTCTCTCGCCTCATTCTGCTCGGGGTTTATCATCGAACTGGAATCGTATATGTATGTGTGTCTGTAAAAGAAAGAGAGGGTGAAAAAAGAAGTTAAAATAAAATTTCGACGGCAGTAACAATGAACCGCAGGTACGCTCGGTAGACAAACGTTCGCTATTAAGCCTTGACCAATCGGAAAAGATCGTGATAATCATTTTGGAGAAGAACGAAGCTGATTGGACGAAGTCCACGCCCAGGGGTTGGTATCGATCATCCCCCAACAGGGGGATTTCTTATATAAACCAGTCTCCCTAGGGACACAGACGATAGTCGAAATTCATCCGATGTTCGAGAATGAATTAATTCGCGAGTGATCTTTTAAAAAAGTGATCTTTAGAATGATCTTTTGAAACATCTTTTGAAAAAGATCGATAATTTAACAAAATTATCTGAGAGTGGTTAAAAAAGAGTCGAAGTGTTACTTTGATTCGAAAATCGAGTTTCTTAATTCCTAAAGTGCAATACAAAAAAAAAAGGATTATTTCTTCGTAAAAAAATTCATTGAACTATTCATCTAAGAAATTTTGAAACGCGAAGATTCTCTCGTGGAAACGTTCTCTCGTGGAGATCGAAGAGTTTTGTAAGAAGAAGAAGGAACAACGAATGCTTTCGTGAGATCGAGTCAAAGAAGTAAGAAAAAGTATGACGAGCCATCCAGGATACGATTACGAGGACAGAGGTCAGAGAATCCGCCATCGTGTCGGTACTGCTTCGAGACCAGCCGATTCTACCGTCGCTTGTACCAGGTTCTTTATACTTTTCTTTCCCTTTTTAATCTCTCTCTTTCTTTATCTTCATCATTCTCATTTATCATTCTATATTTAATATTCTACTTCCTTTGAGATACACGCTAATAATTACTATTAATTTTAATGATAACGATGATGATGATGACGATGATGAACACGCGATTATTTTTTCAGTTCTCAATATTACGTCGGTCCGAATAGCGACATCAGTGAAGAGGATATTGCGGAATTACCTTCTTGCGTTTATGCGAGTAGATCCTCCCAACACGTTGCACATGCTTCATCGCACACGCATTCACCATTGCACTATCATATGCCAGTTGCTACTCCAGGTAGTAGTGGATTCCTAATTTGACTTTTTGTTTTTATATTTATTAATTTTTGTCAATTCTAACAAACAGATAGAAATTATTATTCGTTTCACTTCCCCTTCATTTTTTCCATAATCTCATTAGATATTATTTTTTTTTTATTCACTTTCATCTATAGATCACAATGATGCTGATATGAACGGAGTGGAAGAAGGTTATTATCCAAATGGCAGTCCATATAGAATTCAACGACATGCCGCGAATATACGCGAAAGAAAACGTATGCTGAGGTGAGAAATTACTCTTGATAGAGATTTTTCTTTCTTTTCTATAGAAATTTAAAGTATGAATTGTGTTAAATATTAAAATATGAGAACAGTTAATTGCCGTCGGTTAAATGTCGGATGAACTATTCAAAGTCAATTAAAGATCACATGAGAATTACTATTTCTGTCTAGTTTATTTCAGCTCGCTGATCTATATCAAATTAATTCTTAATTACTTATCAGTCAATTCCTAATATCAATTACGCGTTCGAGTGGGTCGCAGAAAATTATCGTTATCGAAAGTGAGTCTCGGACCATTAAAGTTTAGGAAATCCTAATTGGATTAGATCACCTCCGTAACGGCGCGAGTTGTGTGTCCGTATTTTGTAATCATTTTGTAAGTGTATCTAAATGTATTAAATCCGTACGTATTCGTTTTGTTTCTTTTTTTTCCGTGAAATTAAAATAGTTATATATTTATGCCTTAATAGCAATAAATAGATTGTCAGTGTGATTGCGATTTTTAGCAGCATCAACTCGGCTTTCGACGAGCTTAGGGTTCATGTACCAACATTCCCGTATGAGAAGAGACTTTCAAAAATTGATACTCTTCGTTTAGCAATAGCTTATATTGCTCTTCTTCGAGAAGTATTAGCAGCGAGACTCGATCCTTTGACTTATGTTGAGAGGTGCCTTAGAGGTGAAATTAATGGTGAACGTGCTGAATGGAACACCAGTGGTAAGTCAATAAAATTTATTTTTTATTTTTTGTAACATTTGCTTGTTCAACAAATGATAATTAAAAGCAAATTCAATTATTTATGAATCACAATTAAAAATTAAAAATGTTATAAAATTTTTCTAGAGAATGACAAGAATGCTATATAGCGTTGTAACAAAACGAGAATGATTTTAATTACAGATCTGACCGCACGTTTGTCGTGGATTAATTGGGAAAATTTAGGAGTCAATCCTAATCGACGTTCAGTCCTTACAACTCTCGCATTAACTACAGACAATATGAATTAAAAAATGCAACTACGAAATTGGAAAAAAAGAAACACAGAGGTCCTGCTTTTCTTCTTTGTAAATACTATTTTGAAGTTCTTAAGCCGAGATAGAGTGCCAAAGACATTTATTCTATTTTAATTTATAATTTATATAACGTGCAATAAGATCAACGTTACTGTACCCATCGTCTCTCCTCGTCATGTATTACATTACATGTGTGTATGGCAGTAATGAATTTAAGAGCATTAACTAGTATATAGTTTAGTATTTTTTGGGGGAAATAAAATTGGTATCCATGAGAGAAAATTATGAGTTTTTCATTTTTAAATTTCCCTCCAATTAAAAGATTATGTATACCAGAGAAAAGGCGCTTATTTTATTTTCTTTTATTGTTTTTGTTTTTGAATAACTGACGATAAGCAAAAAAAATTTTTTTACGTACAAATAATTTTAAGATTCTATAGAATTCAGTTAAAAATCATTCTAATGTACTTATTTAAAAAAAAATGATTCCATTTTCAAAGATGGCGCAACGTACTAATGTGAGAAAAAAAATAAAACATTTGAAAGTAGCATGATGCATTTCATCGATCGAAGTTCGTTGACAACGTAGTTGACTTGTTGCAACGTTCTTAACTTCTTGATGGATTATTATTGTGTTCGATCTAAGGAGCCTTGTTTTTTATTATACGAAAATTCTTTTATGACTTGTAATTCATTGAGTGTTCAACTTGTAATTCATTAGTTTAAACGAAATTAACAGGACGAAAATTTATATAAACTAGCAAAAATAATCTTTAGATTTTGATTTTTATAGTAACGTTATACGGTCCAAGTGTTTTCGTTTAAATTATTTAACCGGTTCATTTTTTCTTTTATTAAATGGACGAACAAATAAGCTCAATTTTAAGTACAAAAGAAGAGAATATTACGTATGGTACAATTGTGAATGATAAATTTGAATATGAGAGTGACACGAAGTTGATAAATTTGAAGAAAAAAGATGCCGAAGTTTTTCGAAATTCTAAATTTTTTCATTGTATACTCGTTGATTCTTCGACGAGCAAGTGTCTAAAGAAGATAGAATGTGATGAAGAAAAGGCTGGAATGTTCGTGTCTTTGTGTAAAGCATCGTCAAGAAAAAATGATATAAAAGAGAGAGAAGGAAAATCTGTTGATGAGGGAAAGAAAGAGGAGGGGAATAACAGAAATCGGTATGTCTTAGAACAAAAGGAGGAAAGATCCCAGATGGCGTTGGAGAAAGATTTCATGGCGGTCGCGATGTCATCGGATACTTCGACCAATCATCGATTAGCTTCTAATATAAGCGGCGATTTTAAAAAGGGAAACATGGAGACGTCGACATTTTCTCGCGAAATTATAATCAATCAAGAAAGAAGATCTTGCAGAAATGATAATGATGAGAGACGTGATTCGATCGAAACGAATAGTAGCAATGGAAATAGTTGTAATTCTGGTTTTTTGGTCGAAAAAATAAAACGAATTAATCGGACGATGAGAAATAGAAAGTGAGTCTTGATTTAAGAGGTTGATTTAAGAGGTTTCTCGTTTAACTTTTCTTTTTTTTTTTTTTAATTATATAATTTATCTTTTCATCTCTCATCTCTTTTTAAATTTTTCGGTTTTAAATATTATTAAAACAAATAACTTTAAATGATTGACAACATTTCGTTATCGAGAATCGGTTGTTTTTTTTTTAAATAATAGTAAGTCCTTTTATGGGAGAGTAATTAGGATTAGATGAATGAGAAGTATAAAAGAATAATATTAACGTAACTGTTTTTCATATTCTTTTTATTTTTGGTTTAATTATTTCTCTTTTTGGGTAGCTAGAATTTAAAAAAGATAAAAAAGTATATAAACTTAACTGTTTTTTACATTTTTATATTTTTGTCCGAATTGTCTTTCTCTTCTTTTCTCGAATTTATTTGGAATTATCTTTTAAAATTTGAAAAGAAAATAAAGTAAAAAAAACGCGCGCGTGCGCGCACACACACACACGTAACACATACATCATTAATCACTTAGCAATGCATTTATAATTTTTCGCAGAGAAGTTGTTCGCTATCGGACGGGGAGCAACATTTAACTAATACTGTTTTTCTTTTTTTTTTTTTTTGTTTTTTTTTTTTTTACAAAACATACAGATTGTCTCGAATTACTGTGAGAACATACGAACATTTTAACAAAACTCCGAACAAAACATAATCGGTAAATGGCGAACGATAGCGATAGATACTGCTGGTTAATCATTTTTAATATCATTATTAATTAAAATCATTCATTGTGAACGTGCGAAAATTTTCGACGAATCGTTTATTTATCGTTTTTTTTTTTTTTTTTCAAAATGATCCATATATTAATAAATCAAATAATTCGATCTAGGGTCATTTATCGTAATCACGTGTATATCTTTCAAGTTTGAAATTTGAACGGCGCTGAAAAAAAAAAGAAACGTAATTTGATGCTGTAAGTGATAAATCATTATTTAACGTAAAACTTACTTTTAGTCGTGGGTCTTTTGAAGTTCGACGGAATCCAATGCGAGTTAGTAAGAAAGACATGGATAAAAATTTTCGACGTCCAAGACAGTGTCTCTTGTCGACTAAAAGGAAAGATCGCTTTGAAAATTCGTTATCTATGATCTCTAATCGAACTAAATCATCACCTACACCGTATATGAACACGAGATCAGTGACTCGTAAAATGTGTAATGTTGGAGCTACTTATCAAGCGCCAACGATAAAAGACGAGACTCAATGGAAGGAATGGCCTGTTCATGGAATGCATGAAAGACCAATTTTTCATCCTCAGGTAAGAAATATTTTCGATTCTTTTTTTTTTTATTTATTTTTTCTTTTTATTTATATTTATATTTATTTACTGATTTTTTTTTTCTTTAATAAATTCGTAAATAAAAATAAATATAATAATTATTTCAGGTTGGGCTTGCAGCTGAATATTTGGGACGTTATTTCGTTAGCTTGGATGGACTTTCTTATCGAGAAATCGTTGATCAATCTGAGATAGAAGTGGTCTCGGTAGATCCCCATGGCGAATGGTCATCATCCAGCGAAAAGAAACGAGGTAGAAAGGTGAGATGAATATAATCAAAATGTTAAAGAATAATTAAATTTTCAATATTATCTCGTTTATCTTTTATAGATGATAACTACGGTCTATCGAAAGAATACCGAAGAAAAGAGAAAACGACATCAGCAAGAACATACTTTTTCTGATACATCGAAAGATAAACAAGAATTTTCAGGAAACTTTCGAAACTGCAGCAGAAAATCATTAGACACGATCACCCACAGTTCAAGAAAATCTGCTGAGGAAGAAAATTTTTTAGAAGGATACGCGATTGCTATGTCTCAAAGCATTCAGAGCTCTGCCAATTTTGTTAAAACTAATTCTTGGTCCGCAACGACACCAACAATGTTCATCACTGAACGACAAAAACCATCTAATAGTTTCTACAATGTTCAAACTTTACACAGCAATCAATTGAAATTTGCCAATATACTTCCTAGACCATCACCAAAGAGTTCCTTAATATTTGTAAGAACTACAGACACTAAAACTTCTAATTGTTACTCGACACCTTCTAATCAAATATTTAAACCATTTTCCAATGAAATCGGTACGACAAAATTAACAGATACTCTAAACGACGAGGCATTGATGGAAATGAATACAATTTATAAAAATCTGATACCAAAAGAAGATTCTTTTTTGAGTTGCGAGAATTCTTCGATCAATGCCAGTAATTTTTGTAAAAAAGGGATGATGAATTATGTTAATAAGCCACAGAATATTGTAATGACGAAGTGCCTTTTTACCGCGAGACAAGAGAAACGAGAAAATATACACGATAGTCAAAATATAAAAACTGTGAGAAAGAATTTGAACGATAGATCCACATTAGAAATAGCGTTGAGAGAAAATAAAGATAAGTCTTCTACGACTAGTAACATTGAAAATTGGTCTACAAACGAAACATCCGAAATTGCAAAAATTCTTTCAGAATACAATAGAAGTATAGCAAGGAAGTCTACTATGCAGACAGAAAACTATACTATACCTTTGAAAACCCAAAAACCAAATATATTACGTAACAATTCAAAAGATTTGAAAGAGACGATATGGAGCAAAGAGGAAAGAAGAATAAACATTAATTCTAGAGGAGATTTTACAGAAAGAAAAGCTAGTATTAGATTGCCTCATGGAAAATGGAGAAGATTTCACTTTACGGTGGAAAAGATAAAAGATTCGTTGGATGTTACGGATCGTACGCAATCCTCGTTTATCGAGCATCAACAGGCAAAATTAAAAAATAACAGAATTAGCACGAATAGTATCAGTACTACTAATTCTACTCCTCGTCGCGAAAACAGAAGGAAATCTCAGCTTCCTTATAGAAGTTATGAGATGTTGCCTCACGAAGAAACTTCAAATATAGTGAATTCTATAAAAAAGGAATGTACAACGACAAAAATGGAGAATTCTACGAGAACGCAATCTTTGCAAGAATTGTTAGAAAGCACAGCTGTTTTATACTGTACCACAGCTGGTGGTACTCGTCAAGAAGATTTAGCTAATTACGTTGATACGATGGATACCACCGATAAATCTTTGCAATGGTTGGATTCGTGGAATAATCAAATTGTTTAAAAATTTATATTTTTTTCATTAAGTGAATGGTCTTGTTATGATCATGTTTTTCATTATTTTACGTTTACTATGTTAACTACTATATGTAGGTACTTTTTAGTTATACAATTAAGTTTAATATTGTTTTAGATCCGTTTCAATATCATCCGATCAAACATTTAAAAATACATACATTATACATATGAAATAATAGTTTTTTAACATATGTCGATGTTAAGTTATCAAGGTTATTAAATAAAAATAAGAGTATTTTTGTATTACATATTTTAAATATGAAGACATAATTCACAAAAAAAAGTTATTGGTATTACAGAAATATTAATAAATTTTATTGATTTACGTTTATTTCGATCGAAATAAAGAAGATTAGAACTTAATGAAGAACTCGACGATTACATGCAAAAACATATATGTACGTAATTATTAATGATAATTATTACCTTAGAATGTTTTATTACTAGATTAGAAATATGATTCTTCAAAAAGGCATACCCAAATATTTTATCTCTAATCATATATTTATCCAAGTCGTTTAATAGACTTTCTTCTCTTGTAAAAACTATGATTGATTAAGGTATAAAATATTTGCTTTTGTTCTTGAGACTAATATCAAACCGTCGTTGATCCCGGTATGTATAATAAGTACAAAAACGATTAAAATTATTGAATAGAGAAAGAACAAAGCAACAATGCCAAGATTTTTTTGTCAGTCCTTGTTTTGTCGTCGTTTACGTTGAACTCGTTTGCTACTGTTTCATTGGAAAAATATATCGTTTAATAGAATTGATATTAATAATCATTTTAATCGATTAGAATTGGATGAAATTACCTTCTTTTTTCAGACTCAGAATCGCTACTCTGGCTAGGAGTTTTATTACCATTGAGATCTTGGGTCGAGAAATCACTTTCAGTTTCACATTTTTCTTTTTTACCAGAACTCTTGCTAGAATCTTCGCTTCTACTTTTCGTTCTACCATCTTCAAATATCCTTCTTTCATGTCTTTCATTAGATTTGTTGGTTTTTCTTTTACGTGTCTCATTATCACTTGAATCTTCACGATTTTTAGATTCGCTTTTACGCGAAGCTTTGTTCCTTCTACTTTCTTGTCTCTGCGATTTTATGTGTTTTGACGAATTGCGAGAACTCGATGTCGAGTAACCAGTATCCTGACGAGTTTTTCTGTAATTATAAAATTTTTTCTAAGTAATCTTATCAAAAGATAGAAATCATGAAGTGAAATGATTGATCGAATAATGGTAAGAAAATATCCTACCGTTTAGGACGAATCGTTTGCTTTGGTGACGAATCAAATTTATCAATTTCTTCGGTAGAATCCTCCGAATCAGATAAATTTTCTTCTACGTCTCTTTCCCGTCTCCTTTTCCTCTTTCTATCATCTTGAGATCTTCTACATCTCGTTTCTTTAGACATATCCGCTCGAGAAATAATACTGATGTTAGGTACTTCGTATTTCTCGTATTTCTCTTTCTTTCGTTTACTATTACTTTCACTGTGAACGACGTATAGTCTGTACAGTTGTAAGAGTATTACCAAAGTGTTCTTGCATGTAAAAAATATATTCATGTAACTGACTATTTGATAATGTATTATTAGGATCAACCTAAATGCCAGAAAAGGTCCATCCTGTAAAAATAAAAACAAAATAAAATAGAAAGAAAGATACTGTATGTATTTTTATATTGATTGTGAAAGTGGTCCAAGCCATTTAAGATATTAAAAGACAAATTTTGTTTCACGCGCTATTCTTAGAATTTTTTAATTAGAAGAATTTTTTAAAAGAATTATTTTTCGAGAATAAATATATTTACTTTTTCGTTTCTCTCATTATAGAAAAATAATTTGTGTTAATAATTCAAACTCAAATATCAAAATATCTGAAAACGAAAAGTATATAATTTATACCATTTTTACGATCACCATTTCATACAAGTTATGTAATTTTTTTATATAATGTAATAAGAAGTTCATGTAAAAATCGTTTTTGCTATAAAAATAAATAATGATTTATATACCTGAAGGATCATGTTAAGAGCAATGCCCCAAATATCGATGCTACAACAACCTGTTTCCGTTTGCACCCTCTTTTTCATAGCACTTCCGGAAGATAATCGCGATTTTCTCGATTTAGTAGCAGTGAGGACGACCGTGAATTGCATCAACGACCAAGCCCAAATTCCCAAAGTTAAATATACAAGGACTGGTTCACGAGCTATTCTATCCTCCTTGAAAGAATCGAAGAATTCGATAATGTCGGCAGCAGTTCCGATATAAACCAACAGTAACTGACTCAACTGATCTCTCGTAAGATCTCCCTTGGGTAACATCCATCGGCCGATTATTAAGATGAGCATTAAAAATTGTTCTATTAAAGTTACCCAGGTTTCAGTAGATATTTGGATGTCTGGTAAATTAATGTTTACCTTAACAGTTAAATTATAATAATTAAAAATTTTTTCATATATACATATGAATGTATATATGATATATGTGTTAAATACATATGAATAGAAAAAAAGAAAAATTAATTGATTTTTTTTATTGCTTTTTCATTTTCTTCTTCTTCTTTTTTTTTTTTTTTTTTTGTTTATACGTACACCCAAAGCTTTTTCTAAATGTTTCAAATCTTCGGCTGCCAAATTGGATAAATCAAAATTTTCGGATATGTTGATATTAGATTCGCGAGATTTCAATCTCTTATCAACTTTGTCGAGCTCCAAGAGCCAAATTGCTGGCACTACGCTACTTAAATATAAAAATACTGAAGGACAGAACCTGAAATGAAAACGAATGCTATTTAAAGGCTTAGTTCGAAATGATGAAAGGAAACGATACATCGAATCCAGGTTAATGGTTTGCAATATTTTTACGGAGTCAATCATTTTCGACCCTATCCAACTATCATACAAAGTAGACTCCAATTCGGCTCCTCGAGTTACTAATGCTTCAATTTCCGTCTGTCAAACGGAGACGGTCCCACAAAAACACGCCCTTCCTATTACAGGATATCAGAAAAGCACTATCCGTTTAGTTTTATGTAAAAATAAAAAAAAGATTTTTAGTTTGCTTCTGATATTCCATAAAATGTTTCATGTAATTTTACGATCATTTATAACAAGAAAAAATAAAGATATGAAAGATAAAAGAAATTAAAAATTATTTATTATATGTTATCCAATAATGTGCATAATTATATATTTTTAACATTATTAAGATTATAACTTTCATAAAGTTTTTCATATTATATAAAAAAACAATGTGCTCGCATAAAAATCGCTCTTAAAGAGAAATAAAATTTAATTGTTAAAACTCACCATTTCCATTCTTGATTTTCTTTTATAGTTAGAGTGAAAACACCCTCAAAAAAGAGAAGCAAAATTGGACAACTAAGGTACCAGAAAAGTGGATTCTTCTTAAACGTTGTTACCTGCCAGATAGCAATAAAACCATGCGACGCGAATACCAAACGTGTTATTATAGCTTTTATAGTGGCTAAAAATTTAGCCATTTTTGAAAATATATTTACACGCTTATTATTTCTTTTTTACTTTTTGTATTAGAATGAAGCACTTTTTAATTCACCTTCTATATTTATATGCAAATAATTATAAATGGTCGTACTATAATAGAGTATTTTTTTGTAAATATATTGATTTATATCTTTGTACTAGGATAAAATTATCACTTGATATGTACGAAGAGAGTATTATAAAAAAGAAATTACTTTTATTCGTCGCATAGGTTGTTCTATCAGACCTGATGCGTTCGAACTGAAAGTAAGGACAAAATTCTAGATTCATTCTTTAGCTGACTTTTTAAATCCACGCGCGCACGCGCTATCATCGATACGTACACCCGTTTTTAGTAAGAGAAAATATCGATACTTTGCTATTAAAGATTATTATTTTGACAAAATTTGAATGGAATTTCTTTTTAATTTGTTTTATTTTATGTTACTAACAATAACCGAAAAATAAAATAACAATTTAATATTAAAAACTAACATTTTTATCGTTATCAAAATATTACCCTTAAAATATTAATAAAGTACTCTGTATTACCGACAGTACAGTGGTAGATGTATTATTAAACGTCATATTTAGATAAATTAGACTAAATACTAGAAGTGGAATAACAGAGATTATGATTAAACAATTGGTAAGAAATATTATTTTTAATAAATTATTAATGTCATTTGAATGTATTTGTGACTGTAACTAATACTTAACTAATGTATCTTTTATTAATTTTCTTCAGATTAAATCTTATAAAATATTAAAATGTATGTTTATTCATACGATATTTTTAAACATAATTATAAAAGATACACATTTTCATTTTTGATCTCATTTATTAAAGTTGTTTTTCAAAAGTTAATTAAAAAACAAAAAATTTATCTTTTCTATCCTTATGACGTTAAAGTCCTTATATTCAAATACTTCTAATATTTTATAAATACGCGCTAACGTTTACATATAATTATCTAATAATATAGTCTTTTATTTAAAATGTCCCCTTTAACATCTTATAACATTAAACGCATTCAATATTTTATTAAATAAAATAAAATTTTAGAAAAACAAAAATACATTTTCTATACCTATATCGACAATATTTAAGATTTTATTTATTATGCCAATTGTTTTTCATAATAATCAGTCTTATTAGATGTTTCAGGAGATTCAATTTTTTGACTTTCTTTATCACATGCTTTATGTAATTCAACATTTTGATTACTACTTTTACAATTGCCATGTTCATTATTTAACAAAGAATCTTGTTGAAGTTCATTTACATTTTGTATAGATACATTTGAAGGTGAACTCTCGGATGTTTTTACTTCTGGTCTTTTTTTAAGTTGTGCTACAATAGTAACATAATTGGATGGTATTAATCCGACATTTTTGCTATCTGTTGCTATCCACCAACCAGGTATATTTTTAGGTTGTAAAGGTTGGGGAGCCAACCAAATTTTTTGTCCTGCTTTCAAATTCAATTCATCATTACATGTAGCTGTAAAATCGTACAAGGCATTTGCTGCATAGACTGGTTCTTTAAAACTCGTCCATTCTTTAGGATCAGTACCTACAATATTTCAAATTAAAATTGTACATTAATATAACAAATTTATATACTACATCATTTCAATTCAAATTAAACTTACATTTTACTTTAAGCTCTTTAACATTACTCGATATTTTATGAATCAAATATGGAATGACAACAAATATGCCAAGAAATAGAAAATTAGACCATAAAGAAGTAGAGCTCCTTTCCCCTTTTACTGCTTGAATTAATGATCTTTGCCATAATTCTTCCTCAACAAGATTTCCTTTACGTAAACCTTTATAATGATATTATATATATTTTATGTAACATGTTATATAAAAACAATATTAATAATATACTTGAACACTTATAGATATTTAATTAATTTAGAAAACTATTTCAACTTACCAATTGTATAACTAATTTTTCTATATATCCACTTTAAGAAACGAATTAAAGCAAATGTGCTCAAAAGCTGACTTATAGTAGAACGCAATCTTCCCACACTATCTGCAACGCTTAAAATAGCCTTAAAACAATTTGTTATCGCAAAGTATGTAGATTCCAATAACATTGTAACAGACGAGAAAGTTTGCAAGATAGTTTCTAACATTTGAAAAGTAGATCTCGTGCTGTCTTCTGCATACTGTGTAAATCTGTAATGTAGATTAATTTTATTTATTTAAATACTATCAATATATCTTTCTATTATTTAAAATATTATTTAATTTTTATGAACATTTAACATACCTACTTTCTATATCTCCACTAGGTCCACCCATAAACCCATAATTATTATAATTAGAGTTATTTGGATATCCCACATATCCACCAAAAGAACCATAACTATTGTATCCTCTATAATAATTATTCATACTACCGTAACTGCCATAATTGTTTAAATAACCTGGCCTGTATTCATTATATCCCATAGATTGTCTTGGTGGTAAAGGAGGAGGAACGCCCGTTGCTGGAGGATTATATGCATTAAAGGGTGATTGTATACCTGATGTACTGTAGGACAATATCTTTGATTAGTTTCCTGTTTCTAAACAATTTTCAAATATATTACTCTTCTATAAATGTCAATGACTTTTTATTCTAACCTTCACGTATACATATTTAACTGCTTTATTTTAATTTATATTAAATATAAATATTTCTATTTCATTAATATGCAAATACCTTGTGAAAACAGAGGATGCATTTCTCAACTGATTTGTAGTAGACATATTCGATCTTTCCGGAGCCATTTCGAGGGTAAAAATTTATTTTGTTTGAATTTGCTTGAAGGATTTTAATAGTTGAAATGATAAAACTGTAATGTCGCAGTATACCTGCAAAATATCTTGGGTCAAAGTTCATGCTCTTTTAATATTCATAGATAAGCGCTAGTTCAGTTTCAAACGTTGTTTATGCAAATCACAGTTATAGTATGTAAATATTATATGCTGTACTCAATTATTGAAATATTATGTTTTTATTGCTGTTTACTAAGAAATAAATGTGTAATTATTTAATTAATTCTTTGATTAATAGTTTAAGACTAACACTTTTATTAAAAATTTTTAACAAACAAAATAAAAAAAAAACTTGATTTGTATCACTACATTAATATATTGAAAACAGCCTTAAAAGGAGAAACGTCACAAAACTTCGAACGAAAATTCGACAATTGAATGTTTTCATATCATCGAAAAAATTAGGTAGTACTATATAAGTTGTAATTTAAATTAATAAAAGAAAATCACACTGAATTGCATTTTTTTGTTATATATTTTTTTGTTAATATATGATAAAAGCGCTACCTATTACTAAATTTCACAATTTTGTCAATTATGTTTAAATCCTGTCAATGAAAAGTCTAACTGTTAATAAAAATACAAAAAATAAACAAGATTTATATACATCGACATAAATTATATATTTGTTTGAATATTCATATTGATTTCTTCTTATAATATTCTATTAAAAATGCTATTTATATCGAATTATTTTCAACATTGAATGATCAGCTAAAATTTGTTAACAAATTGTCTATTACCAATCTATCGTTCATGAGGCTTTACCTTAAGGATTGAGTATAGTTCCTTTTCCACCACCATTTTATATCAAACAACGTGATCGTATATATGTAATTGTTTCCGGTAATTTCTTATGTATCAACACGATGTTTCTGGACTCATTAATCTTTATATAATTTATTCTCATTAATCTTTATATATATATTTATATATATTATATATATATATATAAATATATAAACAATGTCTGGTCTCATGGCTTTTCTCGAAGAAAATATTCGTTATGAGTTATTAGTTTTAATATGGGCTTTATACTTTTGGGATCTTTATCTGAATTTGCGTCAGGTAAGTTACCCTTATTTTCTAACCCAGAATGTTTTTATTATACTTATAATATAATATCGTATTTTCAATTAATTGAATAATTATTATGATGAATATTACAGAGAAAGTTGTTGCAACGGTTGACTGATATACCTAACAATGTAAAAGATATTATGACCAAAGATGTGTATAATAAAGCACGTCTTTATGCTTTGGATAAAAATAGTTATAGTTTAGTTCAAAACTTATATTCCCAATGTTTTAATACCGTAAGTAACAAAACTTTGATATATGTATAATATATTATTTTTTATTTTAATAATTATCTTGAAGGTTTAAAACTTTTACAGATACTTTTATTGTTCTTTGCATTTTATTATTATTGGGAATGGAGCATTCAGTTAGCAAAATGTCTTGGTTTAAATCACGAAAATGAAATTATTGTCAGCGCTGTGTGCGTATTCATCAAAGTTATCATTTCTGATGTTATTGATTTACCTTTGAATATATACGATACATTTGTATTGGAAGAAAAACATGGATTTAACAAACAGGTAAGTGCTTATAGTTTCTTGAATTTCTTAATGTTTTGTTTATTAAATACTCATGTGTACATTATGTTATTTATTGTAGAAACCATTATTCTTTATAAAAGATCAATTGCTAAAATTGATTGTATTAGAAGTAATCGTAGTACCTCTTATGTCTGGAGTGATATGGATTGTAATGAATGGCGGTGATTTCTTCTTCTTTTATCTTTGGGCATTTTCTGTTATCGTAACATTATTTATGATGATTATATATCCAGAAGTAATAGCACCGCTTTTCGATAAGTATACTCCATTACCAGAAGGAGATTTAAAGCAAAAGATCGAAGCACTTGCTGCTTCTCTGAAGTTCCCTTTGTATAAGTTATATCTAGTTGAGGGATCTAAAAGGTCTTCGCATAGTAATGCTTATATGTATGGTTTTTATAAACACAAAAGAATTGTTTTATTTGATACTCTTGTAAAAGAATATTACAAACCAGATAAGGATGATGTTAAGAAAGATATTGGTTGTGAGACAAATGAGGTATTGGGTGTACTTGCTCATGAGTTGGCTCATTGGAAGTTTAATCATACTTTAAAAGGATTCTTTTTATCACAGGTATAGTTTTAATTATTACTATTATTCATATATATTATATTAAATGCAATTAAATGTTTTATAAATTTTGTTTACAGATCAATTTTGTTATAACTTTTGTTGCATTTGCCAAACTAATGAATTATACACCAATGTACGTTGGATTTGGTTTTGAGAATTCACAACCAATCCTTATTGGATTTATCATTGTGACCAAATATATTTTGTTCCCTCTCAATACAGTAAGTATTTTAAAAATCAATATTTTTATTTAATTATATTCTTACAATCTATCTTTCAAAATAAATTTCAATAATTTCTATATCTACATTTTTAACACAATATATAAAATTTGGTTTTTCTCTTTAGATAATGCAATTTATATCAGTGGTTATCATGAGAAGATTTGAATTTCAAGCAGATAAACTTGCTGTAGAATTGGGATATAGTGAACCATTGAAGAAAGCATTGATTAAATTACAAAAAGATAATCTACAATATCCTTTATATGATAAATTGTATTCTGCTTGGAATCATAGTCATCCACCTATTCTTGAGCGACTTAGTGCTATAGATAAGGAAGATTGATATTATTAAGATAAAGTTTAACACATGAAAAGTAGAAGTGATCAATAATATGTATCTTATACTATATATGATTATAAATGCTACTACAAATGCTTCCTTTTGATTAAGAAGTAAATGGAAAGTATGTAGTGAAATAATTTTCTGTTAAAGAAAATTTTTCAAAAAATCATTATTGTCGTACAAAGCCTATAAATTAAGAATATACATTTCAAAACATCTTTAACAAATTATTGTGGCTAACTAAAGATATACATCTCTATTGTATATTTTATACCTAATCTTAGATTTTTTCATACAGCATATATATTATAGCATATATATTATATACATTTTGTAAGTTTATCACACAAATAATTTTTGTTTCTACAACATTTCTGTATGCATAGGTGTACTTCTATAGATAGGTACTTATGTTTTTCATGTATTTCATCATTTTTTAAATTTATATACTTAATGATATGACTTATAATATTATAATAAAATGTCAAATATAAACGAACTTAAAATAATAAATATAACTTAAACAAATTTAGTATGTTAATGATTCTATAATTATGATTGATATAAAATTTAAATAATTTTCTGGTGGCTAGACAAAAGATCATAAGTTAAATTTTAGTAAAAATAGAATAAGTATGCTACTATATTTTACATTACTTTTTCTTACGTATAGTTCTATGTTACAATACAAATAAATTTTACTTCTTTTTTGATCTTTTATGATATTCTAACAGTATATATAAAAAATTAGTATAAGTCGAGTTATACTATTTTGTCCCTACTTTTAATATTTAATCATATAGTAAAAATACATTTATACTGTTTAAAAATTATTTATTTATTTTGTATTTTGAAATTATTTTTATATAGTTTTGACTTACGCTGTAAAAAAAAAAGCAACGCACGTGTAAGTTAGTGTACGTGGAAAGATTTATTTGAATTAGCAAATAAGAAAATACTTATCTAATTTTATGTTACTGAATAAAAAAACTTCTAATGGCTTTTTGATTCTTAAATTTTATATGAAGTTTTTAATTATAAATCAAAACTAATAAATAAATTCATATATATATAGTACCGTAATGTACGTAAGATGACGCATGAGTGATGCATATAGATATTTTCTTTACAACTTTTTTTTATATTTTTTAACTTTATTTCCATAAGTATCACATTGTAATGATTAATTTTCATAGTTTCAACTAACAAAGTGTCTATTTAGATAGCTATTAAGTTTGTATACCATTTTTTTTTAATGTTTTTATATTTTTATATAATAGATCAAAAATTATAAGCTTCGTAGGGGGCAATTACACAAATGGCGTATTGTGTATGCGCATAATACTCACTTAATTTCCTTGCTGTTGGTGCCCCTGTCATTTTGAATTATTTTGTGGTATCGGTTGTAATGAAGCTTTGTCGTCTCGTCAATTACGTATAATCAGTATGTTTTTTCTAACATGCACACCAATTTTATATACCAATCGATTGTCGGAAATACGATTTCCACACGTAAGTGTTAGCAAATTATGGCATCGTCTTGTTTAAAAGATATCTGTAAAAATAAATTCAGCGTCTCGTCGTCCTCTAGGGACGTTTTCTATTTTTTTGCTTATATTTTCATGATATCTAATTTATTTTTAATATATTCTTCTAATATATTTTCGTGATAATTAATAATTATACATTAATTAGTCGCGTTCGAATGTATTTTGTCGTATATACATGTCTTATCTATATATGTGAATATACATATATGTGTATACATATACATGTAGATATTTCTCTTATACATACCTTCTCTACACATATCGATACATCCTATTACTCTATTAATTTCGATCTATATTTTTATTAATTTTCAACTCTACTAATATAGATCTAATATTTTTTAGCTATCCAAGTAACCTACGAATAAAGAAAACTATGAAGTACCCTAGAAATAACATTAACGTAACCGCTCTATACGTACAAGTAAGTCTATCTTCTTTTAAATACATATAGCTTGTCTCTTAAGAGCTATTCGATGCTTTTCGAAATGTAATACTGTTTAATTATTACCTCATCGTACTTTGAGTACATTGTGCATTATTTAAATAATTATGAAATTATCATATCTATAATATGATTGAATCTAGTGGTATGGAAAGAGTACATTTCGATGTGTTGTGCTCGGAGTACGAGAGGAAACTGACATGGTAACACGTATCCTTCCAATGGTCATTCTTGTTGATATTAAACGAATGACGCAACCTGAAAGAAAAATATTTTATCTAAAGCTATGTTTAAAATTTAATTCTATTTAAATATTCATTTATATTTTTTTTATATTTAACGCTTGTTCCGACCTACAAAATGTTTAAATGAATATGCTATTGTTTAAATATTAATTAGTTATTAGAATATATTATATAGAAATTATGATTTATTTAAGGTTAAGAGAGAATTTCGATGGTTACTCTTCGAAAGGCAAAAGATAACCGTTTCGATATTCGTCAAAGTCAGTCTATCGTTCGTTTTTATCGATATTACGTATAGCCAATAATTCCTAGATTATTTTATGTATATATGATTATGTATATATGATATGATTATTTTAGAGAAAATTAAGGTGAATTTAATTTTAGGTTAAAATTATATGTTTTACGTGTGTTACGAGCAATATAATGTTTAGGCGAATTTACTATCGTTAATAATCTATTGTGCTCCATATTCATTATACGTCGTTAAAATAATTATACAATTATCGAAAGTATAAATTATTTAAACTTTTTTTTCGTGTTTTTGAGCTATATTTCTATAGCTATTAAATTTTAATAATTAATTTTTTTAGTTTGAACTAATATAGTATCCGTTTAGATAGTTTTTAAATTCTTATATTATATTTTTAATATTTTCATATTTTCGTATAATAGATCGAAAAATTATATTCTTCGCGGCCATAGTACAGGTGGCATATCGCGCGTGCGCGTGAATCAATTTAGTCCCTTGCTGTTGGTAATACCACCATTTTGAATTATTTTATCGTATCAATTGAAGCATACTTTGTCGTCTCGTTAATTACAGGTTATTAGTATATTGTTTTTTAACGTACATCTTTATTTTATGTATTAATCGATTTCCCAAAATGCGATTTCCACGTATGTACGTTCAGAAGTCCTGACATCATCTTGTTTAAAAAATATCCACGAAAATAAAATCGGCTTTTTTTGGCTTCTTTTGTGAGGCTATAACGTCATATTTATTTCTCGGATTTTCCAGCATTATTTTCGCGATATCGATACTTCCCTGATCTTTTAACAATGCTCTAATTAACTAGTTCTTCGTTAATTAGTCGTGTTCGATTGTATATCGATCACGTATCAATATAAATATTGTATATCGTATATACATATCGTAATACTTTGTTGCTTTTAATAGAGAGCGAAAGAGAGACAGAGAGAGAGAGAGAGAGAGAGAGAGAGAGAGAGAGAGAGAGAGAGAGAGAGAGAGAGAGAAAGAAAGAAAGGAAGGAGGGGGAAGGAGAGCGAGAAAGAGAAAGATAATATTAAGATATAAATAGTAGTTTGAAAGTTTTCCCACTAATGTCTGCGAATTTCTGGCAAGTATAAAAATGAAAAACAATCGCCATGCATGTGTTTGTATATATATATATATATATATATATATATATATATATATATATATATATATATTCCGAGAATTTTGGAAGTAAATTCATATTGGCAAAAGTAGATATAAACAATCAAAGAACGATAAGGAGACTTGACACGACTTTCTTTTTCATTCTTAATAAAGTGTTACCCAGTTATCGTTCACACAAGCAGCTTTTTACAGACGTGTTCAGATCTGTTCTCGTTTCATTAATTCCAATTCGTCTCACTTCTTATTTATATTATATATAATGTTTTATAAACTTGATTTAATCGTAGTATTTTTTTTCGAGAATAGTTTATGGATAAATAAGAAGTTTTTTTAAAAATTTGATAAAGATTTACGATAGATTAAACAAATCTTCGTCTTTAAAATGAGATCTTGTTTATCATAATTGGTCAAGAATTATGCCTGTTTTCATTGTGGCGTAAACAATTTAAAAAACAAAGGGTAAAGAATAGCCTTAACTCATTTGCGTTATGACTCTACGTATGATAAATGAAAGTTTGCAGCTCGCAGAATAGTTCGCACTTGGTGATAGGTGACGATTGTCATATGTGGAATATTCCGTTTACGGATGCAAATGGATAATAGAGACAGAAAAAGAAAGAAAGAAAGAGAGAGAGAGAGAGAGAGAGAGAGAGAGAGAGAGAGAGAGAGAGAGAGAGAAAGAGAGAGAGAGAGAGAGAGAGAGAGAGAAATAATATTAAATAATAGGTTAAAAGTTCATCGATCAATTGTCTACAACGAGCAATTAAATAAAAAATATCTCTATATAAATATATATAAATATGTATATATATATAATATATATATATATATATGTTTGTACATATTATATTATTTGGAGAATTTAGGTCGTACTAACAAAAGTACGTATAAACAATCAAAGAACGAACGAGAGCTCCGCCTTAGTACGAATATCTCCTCCATTCGTTCGTACTGATGTATTACGTAGTTCCTCATTCTATAAGCAGCTTTCGAGATGTGTTCAGACCTGTTTCACTTCGTTAATTTCAATTTTAGTTAGTTTACATATTTATGTTTTATAAGTTTGATTTAATTAAATTAATTATGGTTTATTAATCTTACTTTATGTCTATTTTGAAATTATGCAATAAAATATTTTATTATAAAATTTTATATATAAAATATTAAATATATGCAATATAATATTTTTATATATATATATATATATATATATATATATATATAATTTTAAAACTGTAATAATATAAAAGGATGAAGTGATTTATTATCTAATAAATTTATTCCTTTTACGAGACATTTAATTATAATTTAATTATATTCTATATGAGCTGTTGATGAATCTAACATTTCAACTTCAGAACTCATATCACCGGTTGAATAGTTTACAACAGCATCTCTGGAATCAGTAATTCTATTAGATGTATTTGTTTCTGCTTTACTCGAATCTTCACCCCATCCAGAAAATAAATTTACTCTTAATTTGCCAATGTCTTGATCTTGTGAATTAACTGTGCTACTAGAAGTTTTTGCAGATTCTATTATTTCTGGTTCTACTCTAGAATCAGAATTTGTGTATTTTGGAATATCAATAGGTGCATCTGAAATATGTGAATACAAATTTTAGTTTTTTAATTCATGAAAAATTATTTGTGGATAATAAAGTTTATATATACCAGGATATGGTGGAGCTTCATCAATAAGTTGTTCCATAACATAAGTTAGCATAGTAGTTGTAAATGTATCATCTCTTCTAAGTCCTAAAGCTCTATGAAAAGCATCAACTGCTTCTTGTATATTTCCCATTAAAGCATTAATAAAACCCATTGCTGAATATGTTGATGGATTTAGAGGATTTAGTACTAATGCCTATAATACAATAATACATATTACTTACGTATCTTTATAATAAAATTTCCAATTTTTATATACAAGAAAAAAAAGAGCGATTTAAGAATTATAATGTATGTATATTTTCTTCTACCTGTTGGTGATAATTTAAAGCTTCTTCATATTTTTTCATTTTTCTACATGTGTGACCCAAGTTATTCAAGAGTGCTTCCCATTTACTAGGTAAAATTACATCCTTAAGTCCACATTGAACTCTTCTCATAGCTTCCTTAAATTGCCTTTCTGCAGTTTTGTAACTGTATTAGATGAAATTACAACTCTTGATAAATTAGATAGATTCCGAAATATTATTTAAATATGTAATAAAAGCTTACTCCATATTATAGAAAGATATTACTCCCATTTCATGTATAACAAATGGATCATTTGGTGCTATTTCTTGAGCCTGTTGAAAAAACTTGTCAGCCAGTTTAAGATTATTTGTTAATCCACATTCCAGTCCTATGTATAAAAGTGGAAGATGACAACCTTTCATTAATTGTGACGCGTTGAAATAAGCAGCCATTGCTTGATCATGTTCATTTTCTACTGCAAACGAATGTCCATACACTAACCAAGTTGGTGCAAATAAACTGTTCAATGTGGTAGCTTTTACTAAATATCTTCTGGCTGGATCACTTTTGCCTGTGCAATATAAATGTATTATTTAAAATGTATTATCCATTAAGAAAAAGAAATTATGAACGATATTTCAAGCAGTAGATATATTTTACCTATGCTGTAGTAATAACATCCTACAGCAAACCATGCTAAAGCCATATCTGGATATAGATCAACCAATTTGTGTGCCAAATAAAATAATGCTGAAAAATAAATATATTATCTAACAAAGAATTTATTATAAGTGAATAATATTATGTATAAATATTCTAACTAAAAAATAATATTTACCATTAGTCTTTTTTAATTCAACTAAGCAGGCAATATGTACTGGCAGACATGCGGTATGATATGGATCCTTGTTTAAAATTCTATGTAATTCATTAAGATAATATTTTATAATATATTAAAGAATTAAATATTGGAAAGAGAGAATGTTCTATAATCACCTTTCTGTAAGCGAAAAACATTTATGATAATCACAATTGTAATATAGTCTTTCAGCTTCAGAAACTTCTAAATCTAAATTATCAGACAATCTATCAATAACAGGGACTCCCATCACACTGCAAGTGGCCAATGATTGTTTTTTGTATGGTTCCTGATATTTTTTTAGTTTACTTTCATATAATAAACGTAATAGATCAGCTTCAGCTTCTGTGCATTGTTCTCCAAAAGGAAGAGATTCCAAAAGTTCTCTTTCTAATAAAATTAAACAATTCCATTATGATAGGTTTTGTTATTTCATGTATATGTACATATATAAGAAATAATTTCCATATAAACCTTCTGTTGCTGAAAGCATTTGATTTTGTACAAGAGATTCAAATGCTTGATATGAATAAACATCACAATGTAGAGCTTGCTTGTAACAATCTGTTGCCATTGCTCTATTATCCATAGCTTGATAGACTTTACCTTTTACGTATAATATAGCACTTTGCACCTAATAGAATAATAAATAAAAATTGATGAAAAATAAAATATATAACTTGACATATTTGTTGAATACATAAAGTAAAAATTGATTGAATAAATAAATAAATTAAATAAATTAATATTAATATTAATATTTTCTACAAATAGACTCACATTTTTTGAGGTATCTTCAAGAATATCAGGACGATCATTAAAACTAATTCCCGATTGATTTATATTTGTACAAATTTCAGATTCATTAATGACTTGTAGAGCTTCATTATATTCTCTAGCTTCGTAAAGACTTTTTACTGCTAAATAATGACACATTACATAAGTCTGAAAAATGTACAAAACTATAATAATCATATAATAATTTATGATAAACATTGCTTAGTATTAATAATTTATAATTTCATATTTTACCTTTTCAAGTCCACGACTTCTAATAAGATGTGCAGCTCGATGGTATTGTTTCATAAGATACATACAATGAGCTAAAGTGCATATATCTTTTGGATCTTCGTTACTCAATGAAACCACTTTATCGGCCCAAAACAAAGCGGCACTATATAAATGCTGTAAATACATCAAATATAAATATATAATATAATATTTACCTTAACGTTACAAAATAAAAACGTATTACCAAATCGATGTACGATTTGATGAGTTTCCTGCAATTTTTTAAGTCTATATCTTTGTTATCCATAGAACTTTGCATTTTTTCGCAATTTGCTGTATTAGCCGCTTGACAAGCCATATTCAACGTTTATTTTAAAATTATATAGCAGCTGATAAGAACTACTATGACAGATTGTAGGAATAGGTTAAGTAACTTTGTAATAAATATTTACGTTGAAAATCGTATTTCTTCAAGACGTTACATATATATTACAGGTTACAGTTTTGCACTAAATTTTTTGAAGTTAAAGTAATACCATTAAACAGGGCATAATATAATACAATATCAGTTCACTTTTTTGATTATTTAGAGATTCTTACAAGTGTTTATAAAAATTCAGAAATAATTTAAATTTTGTACTCGCGAGGTTAGATGGCGTTGTAAGTATACCAACTGTGGCGACCTCGTTGCGACTGTTACGCCTTCTATGGCAAGACATATAATTAACACGTCTCGACGCCACCAAAAACACACGTGGGAAATCAACCAAAATGAAAAACAACAAAGACGCCGGGAACAAAAAAGAAATCATTCATTTTTTCTTTGATTCTTTTTGAGACCGTAGCCATACCTACTGGAAGTGATTAGTTAGATTAAACTATTGTATACCTGACAAAGTTAAATAAGTACATTACAATTATTGCTTGATGTGCAAAGTTTCTTTCTACATAGTGAGTTGTCCACGAAAAATTGACACAACAATGGAGGAAAGACTGCTATCATTAAATAAATACATATGTTGGACGCATTTCGAAAAGGTCAAATTTAGCTCGATATTACTTCTGATAGAATGAATATCATGTAAAACATTATATATATTTATGTTACATCGAAAGTAATACTGATTGCCGGTATCTTATCATTAATTTATATAACCTAAATGTGTTTTTTATTACTAAAACGTAACAAAAAATATTTCTTTTTATTAAAGTATTTAAATATTTAAATATTACATAAAATGTTATATTTAATAATTATTTAGTATTCTAAGATTTAATACATATATTTTTTTTTTCATTTATATTTATACTTAGATTAAATTTGTACATTTATCGCTTTTTAAACTGAATTTAAACATTTTTATTGTTTTTATTTTTGACATTGTTATTATACTTTGCTAGTGATTGTTTTATCATCAAATGAAGAATATTCCATGATGTATATTCAATTTCATTATTTTCACGAGAGATGGTGGTACTGGTATGCTTTGATAAAAGGAAAATTCCTTTTTGTTTGAATCTACATTATCGTTCAGAAATGATGAAAAAATAAACGAATTATTACTAAACATTATTTTTGATTTCTAATCATATTCATGAAATTAAAGATAAACTCTTATTAACAATTCGTTTTTCTTAACTTTACGAAGTGAAACAATATTTAAATTTAAATTTAATTATTACAAACATACGTATTGAAATTATACAGCGAACTTCTTAAACTTGTTTAAGAATAAATGTATAATAAAATATAGCACTGAATGAAAGTATAAAATATAAAGAAAATGTTCAAGTGTAGAGAAGCATTTAAAAGGATCAAAGAATGAGTACGGATTGGAGAAATAAACGAAACACATGGCATTCCTCATCGTTTGAATCATTGTGCTCTGCGATGTGCAACAGGTCCATTACGTGTTTTTAGAAAAACGATTCAAATATGATTCTTTTTTTTTTTTATTTATAAGTATCTCCGGAAACAGTTATTTTTATTTTGTATCTTTACAAATTGTTCCTTTTTATTTCTTATAATTTAATCTTTTTTTTTTTTTTGCAAGAGAATTTATACGATCTCAGTATACACAGATTAATTTGTTCCATAGATATTTATATTGCACGTTTACGGAATTTAATTTCCGAGAAAAATGATCGTATCTTCACGCATTCCATTTTAATTTCTTTACGTGATTCTCATTTAATAGATCGCACGTGCGAGGTAGTATCTTTAAAAATGTACGACTTTAAATCGTAAATGTGAATCGTAGATTCACGACTTTAAATCGTAGACGAAGAGTAACATTTAAAAATAAAAGTGGAAACCAATTTATTCGTAAATATTATCTTATATTTAATATACACAATTCGACGACATGCGTTTACTCGCATTCTTGTATTAGTCAGGTTTGTTAACGCGTCTTTCTAAGTAGTGTGTTTTTACGTTGACAGAAGGTACGATCGTGACCATGGTCGAGGTCGTGACCACAGTCTCTTTCATGCTACAAGTCTATACGTATATACATATCTTCTGTATCTTTCCGAGTGTGCTTTTTCAACGATGGAAGTTCAATGAAAAGAAAGAATTGTAAATCTACCGGCATGGTAGTGGTAACACTGTACTAGCTTAGTTGGGGTACCTTTCAAGCTCCGAAACAAAGCCGTGCACGGCTATCGGAGAGAACGGGACGTAAATTTTCTCCTGTCCGGCCAATGCCAGCTTGTCCTACTTTGTGTTACCATATCGTTTCGAGTGCACAATACCCCGTGTATCGTGTATAAAACAGGCCTCTCTCTCTCTCTCACACACACACACACACACACATACTCTTTCGCTCTCTATAGAGTTTCGATATCATGTAAAACGCGTATCCCACGTAGAAATAAGGATGCGATCAGCGAAACGTGCACGTTCGACTGACTCTACTTCCTTCTATTTTATCGAAAGGATACAAAAGTCGAGCGATTTTCAGACACGCAACCTTATCAATGATAATATCTTTGAACATAGCTAGTTCAAAGGTCCGAAAACGTGGTTACAATATGATTACGCGCTCTGATTCGTAGAGAACAATCTACAAAGAACTTGCTATCGTTAACAGTTATCTTTTGCGCATTTCTCTTTTCGACCTCGTCTCATAGTACTCCCCGTAGCTTTATGACTTCAATTTCAAAAGTGATGTAACATTCAACCAGGCGATATAACATTTTCTGGTTTCCGGAGCAGCCAATTCGCCGTTGAGCTGCTGAAAAGTGCCTTGGGAGACTATAGAAATGGTAGCGAACGAAAATATTTTTCCTAATTTACGAGAGAAAGGTACAACCTACTATGGAAGATCGTAGCTTGGTATAACGCCTTCCAGAAACAGTTTGAGCAACCGCATGTATATACATATCCACATACATACGTAGCATGTATACCTGATACATAAGGACTATCAGAGTTGGAAGTTGTGGCATATACGCTTCGGTTGGTCGCATTTGCACTACTACAAGTTGGCTGTTACGACATACGTTGTACTTAAAGTGGCTAACCCATCGTCCGATTTCAAGGGACATATTTCGCGTGCGTTTAGGGAACGGAATTAGAATTATTTCCAAATTTTTGGACCTCTTCCAAGAATTTTCTGTGTTTTCTTGAAACGAGGAAAAAGATTTCGGACAAGAACGTTAAGAAAGTTCAAGTAGCAGTTCTATTTGAAATAAATTTGTTTAATTTAGTATGCCTTTTATTCTCGTAGGGTGGTAATTCGAATATAGAAAGGGATGCATCACGGTGCGAATGTAAATGGAAAGGGTGGAACGGCGAAAGGTCGGCGCAGTGGATTGTCCACACTCTCTAATTGCTTAGACGCATTCCGTCCCATCCTCTCTTCTCCCTTTCGAGCACTCACGTACTTCCGACTACCATTATTTTCGTAAGAGCGAGGTTGCATCTGACGTTCAGTGGATTTACCAACGTGTAGATACACATTTTGTCTGTGTGAGACGTGCGTGGTGGTGAGATGAACGTGCACCGGCCAGTAAGTGTTCCACGCTCCGCCTGCAAATACGGCAACTGTGACGTCGCTGTGAGGTCTAAGGGTACGTTCCTGCGCGCGCCAGTCTCTATGATGTAGCTAGAGTAGTAGTACAAGGAGAGATGCGCGAGAGGTATGTGGAACGTCGATAACCGCGAGTCCATGGTTCCAAGTATGGACCTAGCCACGTTGCTTTCTCTGCACCTACGAAGAATCCATTTTCCAAGACTTACCGTCATCCTTTTACATTCTTTTCTTTCTTCGATATATATATGTATGTATGTGTAGCTATGCCATAAATTTATCGATTTCTTACACAGTTCTAGGTGTTTTCTTAATTAACCGAATGCAGCTTCTACTTACCATCCGAAATCTCACCGAATAATTAACGAGGATGGAAAGTTTGGACTACGTGCTTACTTGAAAAGTGTTACGAGCTACTGCGAGCAAACGCATTAGGAGAAGTCTTATAGGATTTATTGTTGGTACATCATTCTCGTTTCTCTTTCTCCTTTTTTTCCTCTTCATTCTTTTTTCTTTCATTTTCTCTTCAGCTTTTTCTTTCATCCTTTTACCTTGTTTTTTTACACCTACCGTTCCTCTTATGTATGTATACGCGCTGTTTACATCTCGTTACCCGCATATTTGTTTATGATTTCATGCAGTTCTCCTGAAACGTCGCAAATAGGATAGGTCGTAGGCGAGTTCTTTCTCTTTCTTTTTCATTTTTCTCTCTCTCTCTCTCTCTCTCTCTCTCTCTCTCTCTCCAGAATTACATGTAGGAACAAGCTGATGATAACAAAAGAAAAAAGAGTTAAACGAATTCCCATGATCCCCGTTAAAGTGATACAAATTTTCACACGAAATCGCGTACGTGCGAAACGTAATTTTATAGCGTCGCTTTCGGTTAGAGCGCGCTATGGACGATTAATGTCGGACCGTAATATCGTAAAAGTTAACCGGCGTTAACTATGTGCGCGCAAACTCGGTGATAGCAGAGATAAGGTGATTATTTTCATGATGATCAACAAGTCGACGAACGAACGGAGAGAGAGAGAGAGAGAGAGAGAGAGAGAGAGAGAGAGAGAGAGAGAGAGAGAGAGAGAGAGAGAGTAGGATAGAGATACTATATAAGAGAGAGGGAAAAGCTATCGAAGAGAAATTTTCAGGCTCCAACTTTATCCCGTATCTACAGCCAGCCAATCATTCATGTCAAGCTTTCAGTACGTCATGGGAAAATATAGTCACTCCGAAATCATGCGAACGTACACGGAAAGCTTATATCACGACACGATATATCACTCGATGTATCACATTTAGCGGACGTCTAGATCATACTTCGAAAGATCTGATCTTTCAAATCTCAAACTGTAAGCTTATAGTATAGATGCGACACTATCACCCATATTATTGTGATCAGTTATCTGAGCGTTCTAATAAATATACTGTTCTTTTTTTATTTTTCTTATATTTTTTTTATTTATTTTTATTTTTATTTTTATTTTTTTTTTTTTTTTTTTTTTTTTTTTTTTAAGAAAGAAGTTCTCCCAATCGTGACGCTCGGTCGTGTCCCGTGATTTTTATTAATACATTATCTTTGTGATCTTGAAGCTTTTAATAGAGAGTACGAAGGGACAGAGGATGGAAGTTGAAAATGATGGCAATAGAAAATTGCTATGAGGGAACAAACGAGAAAAGGATGGACGGAAATGGAGAGGGATGGTCGGGGATAGCAGAAAGGATCGGCTCGATTTTCCTTAGGCACTTTCAATTAGGCAAAATTACCAGGAGTATTAATAATGTCGGTTGATATTTACATTGTTCGCTCCCGCCGTTGCCGACACCCACCCTGTTTTGCACCGTTGCACCGTAAATAAAGTAATACGGCGCACGAGTCGGAAGGGATTGGGAGGGAGAAGGGAGACAAATAAAGCTTATTAGGTGGTCGCGTGCTTCGATGGTACGCGTAGTATACTGCAAACGGGTCTGTTCGTACATAGATAAGCGAGATGTGCGAGCTTCCGGGTTATAAAATTGGAATGTACCTAAAAAATGGGGAAAGAAAAAAAAAAGAAAGAAAGAAGGAAGAAGAAAAAGAAGAAGAAGAGAAAAAAAGAACATTTTCATAATGTTTTGAGGATATCGTCGAATATTTCTTAAATTTTATTATACAAAAAGAAAGAAAGAAAGAAAAAAAAAACAAAAGAAAACAAAACAAAACACAAGAAAAACACAAGTCCAAATCAAAATGAACAGAGGAAAAATTGTTCAGGTTTGTTTAAGAATATTTTATAAATTTTAGATATCTTCCGGCAGGACTAGCGAGAAATAATGTAAATTTATAATTAGTACGAACTAAAAAGGAAAATGTTGTATTCGTAATGGAAAGTAAGAATAAGTAATTATTAAAGAGGGACGGTTTTTATACGGTTCTCGACGGCAGGTAGTTACACGGTCGTTCTCTGCAGCTTGGCAGTTTGGAGGTGAAACTTCCTTCTCGAAAGGAAACGGGGATAGTTGCGAAGTAGATCGAAGTAAGGAGAGGAGGAGATCCCTCGCCTTGGCGGTTTAATTACATTTTTCGCTGCTCCTTGTATATCAATATCAGTTTAGACTTTGGCGATTAGCAAGAGAGAAGCCGCGTACCTTACTCGTGGCACGGCTCGAGACCGGCAAGAGTTCGTCGGTGTGGTAAAGAGGTCGAGAATGGTGGGGTAGGTTGATCGTGTAACTCTAATGCCATCTATCACGCCTTCATTCCCCATCCTCGTACCCGCAGCAGAATTGGCGGCGAAGAAGAAGAAGAGGAGGAGGAGGAGGAGGTCGCGCGAGAAAGCGAGGAGAAGAAGAAGAAGAAGAAGCCCCTCGAAGATGAATGGTACGGCTATCGATGACGCCGACCGAACCTTGCCAAGAACGTCGAAAAGTTTTTCGACAAAAAGACTCGTGGCCGTCACTTCGAATAACCATTAATGAACTACTATTCCTTTCTATGTCGATTTTATTATTACCTATCTTACTTATATCCTCTTCAATAAGTTGGTTAGAATTTGGCGTTATTATCTTTACTGTGAGCGAATGGTACTCACATAAAGGGACATCATACTGAACCCGAAAGGGCGCTTCGAAAAGTTTTCTGATAACATACCGGTCTAATCGCCGCTCATATTTAGAGGAGACAAGATATCTGCATGTATGCTTGGCATAATATCCAAGAGAATTTGGCAGCAGTGCCAGAGTGGCCACGTTCCACCTATATTTTCCACAACGAAGGACGTAGAGGATGCGAATCGTGCCTCTAGAACGGAATAACATGGTGGAAAATGCCGTGGATGATGCATGCGCCAACTGCTACTGCTCTACGTGTAAGAGAGTGTCTTATGTTCGAATCTTTCCTTTTTTTGTGATCGTAGCACGTATGCGATGCCGAAACTATTCCTTTCGTCTTTTCTTTCATCCTTCGACACTACCCTCTTCTCCCCTGTTCTTTATCCCCCACCCTCCATCGTTCTCGATGTACGAGCGTATGTGACTATCGTTTTGATATCGGTTCGTGATCTTATCGTCGCGCGTTTTCACATAGAACGATTCGATTTGCCCGCAGAATTCTCAGGAAGAAGGCGTTAAGAACGAACGAGGATATTTGCTTAATCGATAATCATGATTCCGATGTTCCCAGCAGTATGTGTACTCTTTGAGCACGGTGTAAATACGAGCACTTCTCTACGGTAAGAATAGGTTGCCAGAAGGCAAGCCACTCTTTGTCGTTACGACAGGAACATTAGAGCTGTTGCGGAGGTTGGGATAAGGAGTACTTTGGAGTAGACTCGACGTTATGGGATCCCATAACCGGCACCACGTAGGTATATAGAGGTATAAGTAACAACGGTCTTTCTCTTTCACTTTGCTTCTCCCTCTCCCTCTCCCTCTCTCTCTCTCTCTCTCTCTCTCTCTCTCTCTCTCTCTTTCTCTCTTTCTTACTGTTTTTGTCTTTCTCTTTATACTGACTGTTGGCCTCCTCATTTCTTTCGAATGGCATTATCCTTGGTACTCGCTAAAAATGAAAGTAATAATTACCAAGCGTTCTAGTACACCTCTCGTCTCTGTCCTCCGCTCTTATTTCTCCTTCTACCTTCTCAACCTTCTTAACGCTCGACCAAAATTATAGTACGCTGAGTCGACCTCTTTCTTTTCTTTTTTTACACGAGCTTTATGCCATGCTTTTAAAAATTTCTCTCTATTTCTAAGCGATTCAAAAATATTCCATCAAAGAGAATGTTTTCTGACGGTTTTTTATCCAGGTGACTATCGGAAATTTAACAATTCGAATATGTATTCACTTTAGTAATTTGAAATCGAAGATGTAGCATTGGAGTATTTGTTACGGAATCTTCATGGATTACGAAGAAACGTCGTGTATGGCTACGATGGCTACGAGAAGACCGAGATATGGAAGCGAGAAGAGCGAGTGCTATGGATCCTTCTAACGCGATCCTCTCTACTTTGGACGGCTTAGGAATTCGCAGCGGAATGCGACGCGCATCGATCTGCCTGCAGTCGAATTCTAACGGCTCTGAAATACGTCTGGTAGATAGGAACTAGGGAGAAGCGTTCTTCGACCTTACGACTACGTTTTGAAACGTGAGCATGCATGGCATAAATGTCTTCCTATTCGATATTCCAGATATTCCTTGATACACATTCAATTCGTACTACGATAAATACGTTCCGCTTGAATTATTTTTATGTTCAACGTTATAGTATTTTTGAATTTACTTAAAAAATCTTTTCTTCTCCTAGTAAATCTTTATCTTCAAACACCTATTTCACGGGATAGTACATTTTGAATTAACACAGATTACTCGTAATTAAAAATCATTATATCAGTTTATATGTTATATCTTTTAAACGATTCTATAGGAGTATTTAGATATAAAAATGTAACTTGTAAATTTCATCGTTATAGGGAATAATACGACAATAATGACCGAATGACAAGAGCAATCAAACAATTGAATTTGAGAGAGAAAAAAACAGAGTTGGTGAAATAAATACGGTATAATATATATATATATATATATATATATATATATATATATATTATAATATGATATATATAAATAATATATAAACGTTCCATTGTGTTTTCTTTGATCGTGAAGGACTAATCGAGTCGTGATAAATGAGAAAATACCCTTCGATTCGAGTCTTACCAGCTTTCTGCTATAAAAACATTTCTTGGCCGACATAAAACATAAAAAGAGACTGCGCTTGATCAATTCTTTGCTTCCTATCTTTCCTCGCAAAACTCGGCGAGTTCCTTTCATTGCGAAAAAAAAGTCGCTTTCTCTTTCCCTATATTCTATTATCTATCCAGAGATATATAAAAACGTATTTCGTTCGGGAAAATTAATTTCAACGTTAAATCCTCATAACGTAAGAACGTAACGAGGACTTCTTATTTACCTTGTGATATATTTAAAGATAAACTAGTTATAATATAAGAATTATGTCGATGCCAAGAGAGAAAATATTCTCAGCTTATGGGTTCACGCATAACAGCGAAAGAAAAATAGTATAAACTTGAGATCGTCTTCCATATATGCTCTTTGCGAGACCATAACGTTATCTTATTATTTATTAAAGAGCAATGCTAATGCTCTTTTGACTTTGTGAATAAGTAATTACCATTAAGGCAGGACGTGCAGGTGATACGTTCGTGAAACGCGTTGAAGTAACTTCATATCCTGTAGTATACGGTGCTCGTGAGACCATTGTAAAAATATTGTTCCGTTCTCTTTTTTTTTGGTTTATTTTCTCTTTGCTTCAGTTTTTCTATTCTCTCTCTCTCTCTCTCTCTCTCTCTCTCTCTCTCTCTCTCTCTCTCTCTCTTTTTTCCCTTGTGCACTTTTTTCTTCCCTCTTACATCTCAGTAAAGTGCTTCATTAATCGGTAAAGAACGTCTTCTTATCTCTCGGCATATGACAGGGCACAATGTCTTACCATCTACGGAATATCAAAACGTGGGTGCTTTCTACTGGTCTAATGTTCAGAATTATTGGTCTATAAAGTGAAAGGAGGTGTTTAGATAAATAGACGAGATCCAAAAAGGCAAAGATAAAAGCATCACGAGAGCGATTCGACGTTCGGACGATGAAAAAGAATATCGTCCGAGTAACATGAAGTCTCAATAATTCGTTTCCCTACAAGCCAGGAAGGTAACGTTTGCCTGTATTTTCGAAGATAGCTAAGTATAATCGACGTTACAGAGCGGAATACTACGAAGAATAGAGAGAAAGAGAGAGAGAGAGAGAGAGAGAGAGAGAGAGGCGGGGGTGGGAGGGAGAGAAGAAAGTGAGAGAGTAAATGCGGAGGAGGAGAAAAGTGATTTTCGTCATAACGCTCTGGATAGCTTTTCCTAACGGCTCGCAATTCTGAATGCAGTATGGCAGGTATAGAAGTTCTTACCGAAATTCCCGCGAGAGACGCGAGGTAGTCGAGTCTAAGACGTTAGGAGTTAAGCAAATAGATCGATATCCTCTTAAGATTACTTTGGGAAGCTTCTAAAGCTGATAATCTTTTCGACCGTGAATGACATTTTTTCTTACTTCATAGGTAATATCAAGTTTCGATTTTTCCTTGTAAATTAGTTTTTGGTAGATACACCTTAGCAATTCCCATGATCGTCAAATCTACTGAGGTAGCGATATCTCTTTCAGTAAAATGTATTAAGGGTGTTCCTTACGATTTCCTATAATCCTGAATTTCGTTGAGATGCACCGAATAGTAGTAGATCCATCTTCAAAAGTAAAGTCGGGCGAGGTTCTCGTAATCGCTGAGAAAACGAGAGAAATTTTCTTCCCTTTCTTCGATCCGCATGCTAATCAAACTCCTTCTTGCTCTTAGTCTTTTCTTCGATCTTTCTGTAAGCGAAGCGGCAATGCAACTGGATTTATCAAACTGCTTTCTCTGCCATCGTCAGCTTTAATCGGAACAAATTACGTTCTGTACGTGAACCTTGAACGAAAGAAGAAATCTGATGGCCATGGATAGGACATAATATCCGAGTTATTTTAAAGAAAATTTTGTCGACTTCGATTAATATACCCAAAGAATTTCTTTTTTTTGTCTGGATTCTCTTTTAATTTTTATCCCATTTAATCTATTCCCACAAGTTGATTATAAATTCAATATATGTCCGTAATTAATAAATAAATAATATGTAAAAAACAGTGGCAAGTTAAAACTATGGAATTTAACTCGAAAGCAGATTTATTTTATTTACAATCTGTATTTTATGAATTAATACGTCAGGATAAAAACTCGATCGAATAATAATATTATAAAATGCAACGATCCTTTATATAGCTGACATATCCTCGATTTTATTTTATTTTTACGTCATAATTATATCGTATTATGGTGTAATCTCCGGGTAGGATTAATTTCTTTCTTTATCGGTAAAGAGAAAGAGGAAACGCGAAGGATCGGACGGATTTGTTGGCTTGAGATACAAAATCCATAGATTGTTTTTCAGAAAGGGATGATCGATCAGCGTAATCATTGTAAGATAAAGAAGGATGATATAGTTAGACTTTATGTTATAAAGTAGACAGCGCTCTCCATTAAAAGATATGAGATCAATAGCTTTTCTTTCAGGAGCTTATATTCTTTTGTTGGTAGCTAACGAAGCAAAAGGTCGTTTACCGTATAGATATCTGGATCAACGTAGCTTATATATCTATACTTTGAACGATTAGGAAAGTCGATTTTAGATCGGTGCTTTTAGCTTTTGCTTTTCAACGTTTCTCCATCGTTCGTCATTTATCCTACGTTAACAAGAGATTCATATCGTTTCTACCATTCCCCATCGATTTCTTTTTTTTCGCCAATATCACATTACGAATCATAGCGGGGAAAAAAAAAAAAGAAAAGAAAAAAGAGGAAACAATTACAAAGTAGAAATAAAAGTAGAAATTGTTTCGATTAAAAATAAAATGGTGGGAGTAGTCGATGCTTGAATATCTAGATTGTACATAGAGAAATCGTATTGGTAAAAATCTTAAAATGAAATGGTTTCTCATTTTATATAGAACATTATAGATTTGTCGCGATCATTTGCACATTAAAAGCTATCAAAATCCGATAGAATAGGAGAGAAGTTCAAACGTTTCCCGTGTCGCGGTTATGTTCGGTGCCTAGACGCATTAATTCGATGGCGGTTGTCGATTACGAATTCATACCGATGTCGCATTCAATGATAATTATTGTATTATTGGAATGCTTAATTGTTGTTTGCACCTACACGGTACTGTTCGAGTATAGCACGTAGACCGCACCTCACTGTTCAATGTAATTTCGGATGTCGATTCCGTATGTAAGCGTATGCTTCACGGATGTCTGGACGTGCTCTCGTGTACTTATCGTATAAAACGCTTGATGTAACGGGATCGTTACTTCCATCTCTCTCTCTCTCTCTCTCTCTCTCTCTCTCTCTCTCTCTCTCTTTCTTTCTCTCTCTCTCTCTCTCTCTCTCTTTTTGTTTCTTCAGTTTCCTCTGTACAAATCAGATTTGATTCGTTTTGCAGAGTTATTAAGAGCTAATTAAGATTATTTTTCGGTCTTCGAATTAAAGGTGATGTATTCGCTTATTATAGTCACTTTCATAAGCGATAAAAAAATGCATTTCTCTAACTACCCCGTAAATTCTGTAAGTAGAATGAGACCGCGCTTGGCCAGTGTAACTTCGTAATTTACTTTCTTTATTTTTCGACGTTACCTTTGCTAGAACGCGTTATTGCAAGCGTTAATCTAGGCACACAGTATTTTTAGGAGGACCACAATGGACGAGTTTGCCCTCGGTATAGCGCGGAGAACGCACATTTATAAGGAAAATGAAGTTTCGTAATTAATGGTATAGTAGCCTCGCGCAACTGCTAATAATATGTGGTATTACGTTGTTATCAATTCATGTGGTAGTTGAAAGGTCGAGAACAATGCTCTCCGGCGAGCATGCTCGGGTCATTGCAAGCGGTAAGTGCGTTGACTGTACGCATTGTGAAAGGTTTTATGGAGTCATAACGCATTCTCAGAGCGAGGATTGGCATCGACGCTCGATACCCACCTTTAAAAATGCTTTTCCTTTTCATTAACCGATTAATTGCATTGGTATATACGATAACGACCGTGTGAATAATGAGGGACCGGTAACAAAGCGGTTCATTCGAGAACGCATTTGGTCATTGACGTTGTTGTCGTTGGTGGCGCCCGCTGCGAACGAATTGTTGCCCGTGTAAACGATGAATTAATGGAGGGAGACCGTATCATTATCGAATCGTGGCCCGTACGATATATTTCGAATCGATTCGAATCGGCAAACTCGGTAGATTATGGAACGTCTTGCTTTAGTAAGGGAACGAACGGAAAAGAAGGAAACCAACGTCGACAGGTAAGAACTTGATTGCTCGCCATCGTGGCGCACCGCGACGCTCGTTATACGGTACAACTAACAGCTCGTTCTGGAAATGCCTACTCGCATGCTCGAGGAGTTATTCGCATGAGAGGCGAGGGCCAGTCTACGAGACCGAATCTCACCTCACCGCACCGCACTGCACCGCACCGCACTGCACCGCACCGCATCGCACGACATTGCACCGCATCTCACTGCACCGCATCGCATTGCACCGCACAGCACAGCACCGCACTTCGTCGCACAACGTGTTTCGTTCGCGGAGACACGCGTTGGAAAAGTGGGGAAGGGTTACGAGTAAAGGGCCAGGGTGAATTAAAAAAGAGCTGAAAAATTACCAACAGAGGCGACCCGCGTGTTTCTCCCGCTGCTGCTCCAACAAACGAGGGATAAAGGGTGTAGGAGTGGGGTAGGATTCGGGGTGCCGAGGGCTGACTCGAAGTTCGCTGCCGTTCTCTCGCCACATTTTTTCCCGTTTAAAGCAATTTTTCCGCTTGTTCTTTCCTCTCTTACCCTCTCTTTCCCTCTCTCTCTCTCTCTCTCTCTCTCTCTCTCTTCCTTCTCTATTTCCTCTTTTCTTCCTTTTTTTCTTTCTCTTCCTCTCTCTCTCGTTACATCTCCGACTAGACGTTTTCGTCCTTGTCTTCGTCGTTGACGAGGTTGCTGCTTTCTAGCTAAGATCTAGCAATAATCGTATAAGATCTCGTTTCTCTCTTCTCCTATTTCTTTCCTTTTTTTCGCTACTTAAAATCCTATGGACTCAAGATGTCGATAATTGGCTGTACGTAAACGTCTCCTTGACCTTTTCATCAATCCGATTTCTCAAATATTCTTTCTTTTTTTTTTTTTTTTTGATGCTTCAGCAAAAAATTTTTATATTATTTCTCATATGTCTCTTTCTCTTTATCTTTTTCTATGCTTCGTACGTCGGCAATAATCGGGGATACCGATCGTCAGGTATCTCGCGTATCCGCTTTAAACCTAAACGTTTCTCTCAAATCCCCTATTTGTTACCAGCGATATCCATCGTCTATCATCGGAGGCCGGTGTTTTATCTTCGGGCTCTTTGCTATTCGGTATACGAGTCGCGGTAAGTGCAAGTGGATCGACCGCACGAAGATAATACGAACTCGCGTACGAGCCCTTTATTCTCCTTCTCCCCCTCCCCCCCCCTCTCTATCTATCTATCTATCTATCTATCTATCTATCTTTCTGTTACTTTTCTTTTTCGAAGAGTTCGTTATCTGTGATTCGCAAGAATCATACGCGCGAGGATATTGGTAATGCCTTCCAAATGATAAAGGGTTCAGCGAACCAATTCTCCAATCTAACGAGAGAAGCCCTTTCGTAAAGAGGAAAGAAATAAAGGGAAAATAAGAGAAAGAGAAAGCGAAACGAAAGAAGAAGAGGAGGCGCGTGACTCGCATCGATGGTTGTGGTGTTAGTAGGTAGAGTATGTAGTAGATCGTTAGCGTTAATGAATAAGTAAGGTTAATTTGCGAATGGGCTTCGCACCATGCATTGCCCTGGAATAGAACGGTAGAACGTCGTAAGAGGGTAGCTCGAAGCGGTAGCGAGGAAGCGAATGAGCGAGCTCATACTCGAGGGCATCCATTTCATTATCGAGGCTCGAACGACGGGGCCCTTCTATATCTACCTACGAGCGTCCGTCTCCCTCTTTCGACGGCTCTCGAGATTTCTCTCGTAGTAAAGTTCCGGCCGACCCTTATCCTGAAAAGCAAGAGACGTCGCGAAGCCCTCCGCTTGTCTCTTCACTTCTCTGTCCTTAAGCCTCAAGCGTAAGCTCAGACGTACGATAGACGGAGGAGGATGATAAAGAGAAAAAAGAAGAAGAAGAAGAAGAAGAAGAAGAAGAAGAAGAAGAAGGAGAAGGAGAAAGAAAGAAGTGGAGGTGGCTCGAAGAATGGCACGGTAAAACGAGCGCGCCTATCTTTTATCGAAAAACTCGTCGCAATCTCTTAGCCGACAGCCGCACTTTGTGACATTACGCTTCTCCACGGCGGGAAAGGGGCTTTTTAAATGAAAGAAATCGTAGGAAAGAGAAAGAAAAGAGATCGTTCTCTTTTCTTTCTCTTAGTATTCGATTAGCTTTTAAAGGAGCATTGGTGGGAGGATCGAACGGTCAAGAGCGATCATTCGCGTGGATATTGGCAAGTCGAGTAACGGGTAGTATCTAGTAGCCATGGAAGAGCAACGTTAGGAGTCAAGTTGTGTGCGGCACAGTACGGTTTCAGATATACGAAGGGCCGCACGTGCGAATCTCTCGACCGCCTCCGTTACGCGTCAGCGCGCACTCCCTTACCGCAATATGCGCTCTCGCGCCTCTCGCATAAATCACTTCTCGCAATATCCATCCTCCTGTTCCTTCTTGTCCCTCGCTCCTCCTTGCTTCACGTTCCTCGGGTCACCGCCGAAATCCGCCTCCATCCTTCGATCGACTTGGCGGCTCCCTTGGCGTTTCACATTCGAGCCTGCCAAGATCGTTTTTCTAAGAAATGATTCTACTTCTTATATTAAAAAATCGTTTCGAGTAAAAAGTCGACTCGATGAGATATCTCAACCCTAGGTCCTTCGTAATATCTTTGATATCTAATAAATCGCGTTAAAGACGAATTGAACATGCTTCTATCAACAATGAGCTTATTTACAATGAATGTATATATATATATATATATATATATATATATATATATATATGCGTATTACAAAAGTCGATATTTACAGAAGTAGGTATCGTTTATATCCGTTCACTCTACGTTACTTCGTTCACGCTCTAGCAGCTTCTCGAATTTCGTGGTTACCACAGGATACGTGTAATCTTGCGACGATGGTGAATCAAGCTCTGCGGCTCCGTCGGTGAAGTAGAGAGGTAGAAAGGGGACGGACGAAGAGGTCTGAGTGGGGATAGCGACGGAGGCAGAAAGCGAGCACTAGAATAGAGCGAGGAGGAGATGGGAATGGAGTTGGAGGAGTACTATGCCACTGATGAGACCGAAGGTGGAATAGACTCGACCGGGAACGAGGTACTTCAAAGCGTCATTTACGGGGGAGATTGATTTAATTGAAAGGATAGTTTGAAACGTGAATCGTATACGCATTGCTTCTATCTTCCTACTACTATTTACGCGCTCTTCTATGTTACTACGTAAGCTCTTGAGGCACGCTAACGCATCAATTCATTCGTGAAAATATCTATATCGCGTGATTCTTCTATTATCGGTAAAAGAATATGTTCTCGATGATTATAATTGGAGATACGATCAATTGATTTCGGTTAAAAGTAGTTAAAAAAATTTCTTTGCGCCTGTGTTTGAGAACTTTGTTCACGTTCGATAGATGGATCGATATGTAACGATATGTTGGCCATCCCTCTAGAGTTACATTGACGTTCGCATGGTGCTTTTTCGCTTACACGCGACATCCGCTTAGGATCGTTACAATTTGCATGCCACGTTGTCACGGGATGTTCGTAAAACACATCAGAAGTACTCGTAACGCGTTTCCCATGCGACACCGTTCTCTCGAGCGAATGCTAATGGGTATCGCTCGTAAATATTTCCCACGGAGCGTTTCTTTTTGTCTCTTTTTATTTTAGTTGCAGTGCGTACGGAATCGCAATTCTCTCATGTACTCACTTTGTCCTATACATTGTCTATGTATAATAGAAATATCAGAAATTTCTAAAATGCACAGAAATTTCTATAAAAATCGAGATAATTATCTTAATATCCGTACTATCTCGTACATCTTAGTTCAATACAAATTTATTCCTATAGATATATAATTGAATTACTTTTTAGGTCGATTATAACGTTTACAAAAAAGGAATAACTCGAAATATAGGATATGTGAGTTACATTGCTTCCTTCTTTCGATCTTCTTGTTCAATTTTCGTTCGAGTAGAACATACGCGAACCTCCTTTGGCACGTTTCGATTTCAATTGGCAAATTACGTGCTGATTGGCAATCGTAGACCAGCGACTGATTGCCGATAAACAATCGCCCGTTGATTGCAGTCTACGCGTTGTCCGTCCTCGTAAATGCGAAACGTATTAACAAGAGAGCCTGGGATCGTATAGTAATCATATCAATTATGATCCATTTATCGATTGTTCGTGTCATCCAGCCGATGATTAGACCAACCTTGTAGATGTAACGCTCTATATATGTTCGTGTGTTTTTTTGTCTTTTTCTTTTTTTTTTTTTTTTTTTTTTTTTTCGTAGACACTTTTCTATCAATATCTATTTCTGTCAATAACCAATTTTTCTGCGTCCCTAGTATTTAATCTCGTCGATAGAATTTAAAGAAATGGAAATAAATTATATCTATAGCGCCTTTATTAATTCCTACTTACTTTCTGATAACTTGATATAAAAATTGTTAAAGCTTTGTAAAAATGTTTAATTAAAAGGTAACAACTATTTCTTATCGTGGATACATAAGTACACTTTGGAAAAATGAATGCTCGTGATTTGAATTGTTTTTCTTTTTTCTTTTCTTTTCTTTTCTTCTTCTTTTTTTTTTTTTTTTTTTTTTTTTTTTTTTTTTTTTTTTTTTTTCTTCAGAGAAATAATTGCATTACTCGATTTGAAAGAACTACCCCAGTTAATTAAAAATCGATCAAAGAGTTGATAATGACGATCGATAGTTAAAGTAGCTCGTATCTTCGTTGGATTGTATGGCAGGGAAAGATGAATATCGAGATTCGTAGGACGACGCCAATCGATCCGTGTCAAAATTACGAAGTACGTATCCATCGCATCGTCGATTCTACATCGTATCGATACTGGAAGCAACGGCAAACTAAATTTCTGTCCATTTAATCGAGACTACGATCGACCAACTACTTATGACAGTGTATCGTTTCTCTCTGCTTCGGTCAATTATGCGTCGCACATTATTTCAGCGTTATAATCGATCATATAAGCTTGAAATGAAAATGATACTGTTATCAAACGTTCGGTTTCTCGATGGGTTCGTAATAACGAACGAAAACGTACTATCCAATGTTAATATCCGTGATTATTCCTATCAGATAATTTTCACAATTGACATAACCAAGAATATTTTTGAGCTAATCAAGCTCATTAAGATTCAAAATAAACAAAAGGTTACGTTCCATTTTTCTTTCGTTTGTCGTGAAATAATCGTGCATAAAAGTGAGAAAACTAAATTGCGGTGGAACGAGAGAACGTAACTGAGAGACTGGGGATCGTAATTAGACTCCCTAATTAATTTGCGACGGCGGATACCGTAGGGAAGAAGAAGGTGGCAAGAAGGGGGAGAAGGGATAGTAGGAATGTAAGGGATAGAGAAAGCTGTAGTTCGAGAACTACAGGTAGAGAGGCGGCCCGACAGAAACTTTATTACAAGAGTGTAATAGAGGTTCGACAATGGTTACTTCATTTCGTTTCAAACGATTTCTATTCTTGTTCTCGTTTCTTTCGTTTTGTATTCTAGCTTTCCATGTGCATCTTTTCCTTTATTTGTCCCTTTTCTTCTTTTTTTCTTTTTGTTTGCTTTTTTGGTGTTTTTTTTTTTTTTTCTTTTTGTTTTTAATTGGAATCAACCAATCTCCTATATTGAGAAATTGTTAAAAAGCACTTTGGAAAAAATACTCTGTGTGTGCGTGTTTGTGAAACATTGAATTTTTTTGTATTCTAGTTTTTCATCTTTCCGAATTTGTCCTTTTTTTTTTTTTTTTTTTTTTTTTTTTTTTTTTTTTTTTTTTTTTTTTTAATTGGAATCAACCTGTATTGAGAAATTGTTAAAAAGCACTTTGGAACGAAAAACAGCAATGTTAGCCCATATACTTTATCGTTAGGTAAAAATAATTAAAGTGTTTATAGTATCATCAATGTGTGTGTGTGTGTGTGCGTGTGTGTGCGCGTGTGTGTGTCTGAGTGAGAGAGAGAGAGAGAGAGAGAGAGAGAGAGAGAGAAACGTTGAAATTGTTAACAAACCGTTAAACTAAACTTTTATGGATCAAGATACATTTTTGGAAACGGTAATTTTTCATGACTTATCCAAAAATGTAATTGCTATTAAGTGACAAGCAATTAAAAGTTGATATGATATAAATCTATCATCTGAAAAAAATTAGATAGAAGTAGGAATTTTGATGTAAATTTTAATCTGATGCAAATGTAATCGAATCCATTTTGAATTATTCTTTCGACGATTCTCGATGAGTAAATTGAGTATTATAATAAAAATGTATATTATTCTTATCGTTAATTTTATTTTAATCAAGTTAATCAACTCAAACCATACATTGGATATATTTGCGTTAGATTATTAAGAGTCTATTTAAAGTGTTTGATTTTGTTTTACAGAAATCGGATAAGAAGATAAAAGAAAATATGTGAAGTTATTCAATGAGATTATTGAAACAGTTATTTCGTTTAAAGGATAAATAAAATCAAATGGAACTATAATGCTGTTTTATATAGAGTTCTTTTTCTGTCGATAAATAAAACAAGTGTAGAGAACGTAGTTGGTTTTTTATAGTTAAACGAATATCGTGCGACACGGTAAATCGAGGAAGGTACTGTATCCGAGATTAGAAATATAAAAAGAAAGTTGAAAGAAGACGATTTTAGAGGGACGCGAGATTCCTTGAAGCGCACCTGTGCAATCTCGCGAGGAGCTCGTCGAGCCCCGCATAAGATTACGACATTACGTATTCATGTGGTAAGGTGCAACTCGGTATTCGCGGCTGCAGGTACGAACTCTGACCCAAGTTTATACCGGTTAAACTAGCGCAGCCGCATCACCTGAAGCACCGTATACGCGTATTTCGCTTCAACGACCGACGCGACAAATCAAAAGTAAATATTTCTCGTTGCAGTGTCCTTCAAAAATATTACCCGGCATGCGAATTTCCAGTTCGTTTAGGTCACCTAGCATATATTTGCAGCAACATTATACCATAGTTATGCTTATGCGACAAGCCCATTATTTTTTTAAGCGTAATAATTATTTATCATTTTTGGAAACATTACTACTACAGTTGGTAGTAAGTTTTTACAAATTTCAAGCGACTTTGTGTATGAAATGAAAGTACATATACGTCTTTTTTAATTAATTAATTTTTGTCTCTCCAAATTTTCACGTAACGAGAATGTAAAGTAATCGTTAGCGAGACATCGTAGTTAATATCACTGGTTCGTGAGTGTAGTGCAATTTCTTAATTAATCGGGCAAATTGAAAATCACGAGCAAAATTCCATAAGTAGGGAGACAACAAATACTTCGTAACCATTAATTAAATTTGCGTACATGTAGGTTTGTCAGAAGAACGTCTAGTGAATGCAGTGTTCATATAATTGCGAACGAAACTGTGCTGCTATCTCACAGGCGCTTGCTCTTCTCGTATTTCTTTCTTCCTTTTTTCTCTTTATCTCTTTTTTTCTCTCTATTTCCCTTCCTCTTTCTATCTCAACTCAGCTTTTTGTGTATTTGTCGCAACAGTCAGGGCTTATGCACACTTTTATTTACCGACGGACGCGCATGCGTGTACGCAATTTCGTGCTAGCCCGTGTTTAAAAGCACTTACTTTCGTTTCATTTCGTTTCGCGCTTAGGATCCTACATCGAGAACAAATAACTTTTGTTTTCCGCTTGTTAATTTAAATCGAATTTTAACCTGCACAGATTCCATTTATTCCTTTCCTTCTTTTCTTTTTCAATTCAATCGAAACATCGAGCTTTACGTTAAACTACGATCAACATACGACGGTATCTGTTGAGAATAGCGTGCGAAAGAACATGAACATCATTCTTTTAACATTTTCTATTATGCCGATAACGATCCTTTTGACAATGTTTTCTTTGTTTGAACATTCAGTAACAATAAGTTATGAGATATATTTCCTTTCTCTCTCTTTCTCTTTTCTTTTCCTTCTTTTCTTTTTCTCGTTTTCTCTACACGAGAAACGTTTACAGAGTAACATTGGATATATCAAGATACAATAACGGTGATTTCAGATATATATCAACTTGAATGGAGAGTCTATTGAAATTGACAAGGAATGCCGATAGAAGGTAACATTTTCATCAGGAAAACGGTCGACGGTACTGCGTAGATACTATGTAACAACAGTCAGATGCACTTCGGATTCTTGTTTTCCACCCGTTGATTTCAATATCATCAGATTCCCCTTTAGATTCTACTCTTCAACATGCTCCGCCGAATCATCTTGGAAACTTTGTCCTTCTCCTTCGTCGGACTTGGACCGTCCAATTGCACAGTCTTTAAACTTAGCCAACGTGTCGAATAAATGCTTGAGAGTAATCTTGAATTTCACGTATTTTGATCGTAGCTTTTGAAATCTCAATCAGAAAGATCAATCAATAAATACCTCTTGTTCACGAATTTTGCGATACGAAATTATTCACGTAGATTGATGTGTTAGCCATTGGCATGATTGATTTTGTTTGTTAGATTTGATTTTTGTTAAGATCTTAGAATTAATTTGCCGAGATAAATCATAACATGCGAGCTGTCGCGAAGAAACGAATCAGAAGGGGGTTTTTTTTCTTTCTCTTTCTGTTTTTCTCTTTTTTTTTTTTTTTTTTACAATTTTACTCGCACAAACGAGACCGTCATGAGATCACTCGGTCTCTCTCAGTACGGTTTCTCAGTCACGCTTGTTAAACTACGGTAGGGTGACGTTAAAGAGGCCGAAAATGCGTAATTTTGTTTTGCAGTTTTTTCCGAGCGTTGACTTTCAACATCATGTTCTCTCGTGTACCGTAAAAAGAACATTCTCTCTCTCTCTCTCTCTCTCTCTCTCTCTTTCTCTTTATCTTTCTCTCTTTCTCTCTGTTTTTTCTCTCGCTCTATCTCACGAGATTTATGGAATAAAAGAGAGAAAAGCGCAAGCTTTGTCTCTTTTTCTCGAGAAAGGGCGAATAGAAAAGGTAAACGTAGCGAGGAGACTCGTTGAAAAGGGCTACGATTAGATGTTTTATCGTGTACAATAGCGAAGTACCGTGTCTTTGTCCTTTGAGTGGTGTCGTCGTCGTTGTATATATAGTAGTTTGTCATAGAAAGAGAGAAATAGAGAGATAGAGAAATAGAGAGAGAGAGAGAGAGAGAGAGAGAGAGAGAGAAAGAGAGAGGGAGAGAACGCAAACAGTAGAGAAAGATCGTGTATACCACCGTTGGCGGCTGCTTGACTCTGTTTCTCATCGGTCGGGTGTAGTCATCGGATTGGTTGGTGGTCGGAAGACCGAGGATTCCCAGCAGGTTCTCCAACTAACCTATCGGTTTCTGGCCGGCTGCCCCGCTTAATGGGAATTGAGAACTTTCGACTTGGCTTCCGAGCGCGATAATTCATCCCTCTTCCTAGTAACAGCCGTATGCTATCCTATATCCTACTGTTACCTTGCTTAGGCTTTTATACACACATACACATATACACACATACACACATACACACACACACGCACACATGTATGTAGTTCGAGATATCCTAGCGAGAAGAGAGCTTAATATTGGTCAAAAGGACAGTCTGCGAGCGGTGTGAGGGTGCGAAACCGAGGATACTGGCCAATTGCAACTTCTCTACTTACTATCGTATTGCCCAACTTGACGCGTTCTTGCCCAATCAATTTACTTATCTTGGCTTTTCTCTTACAACTTTTTATCCTTCCTTCTCTATCTTATCCCGTTTAATTTTGTGTCTACTTTCCTTTTTTTTTTCTCTTTGCCTTTTTTAATTTCATTTTATGTCATCGACTTTCTTAGAAAATATCACTAATAGAAATATCCGATATTAGTCCAGAGTAACGTTGAACTAACTTTGATAATCGTGAGGTAAAAGGAGAGAGAGAGAAAGAGAGAGAGAAAGAGAGAGAGAGAGAGAGAGAGAGGGAGAGAAGGAGGGAAGGAAGGAGGGAAGGAAGAAATTTTTTTTTATCCGGAAAGAGGTTTATTAAGAGGACGCAGGGCGAGATTATTGCGAGTTAGTTGGTTGGTTAGCCCGTCTCAAAGTTGTTGGTTCTATGCTATAGAGCGAATAGCGTATCGTAGTGGTGGGGGTTCGGGTTGGAGCGACTTTACTCGTTAACCAAGCCCCGAGGCTCTTTCCTTCGTGGCTCCTAGAAATTCTGTGCTTCGCTTTCATCTCCTACTACTGTTCTTCCTCTGCTTCTTTACTCTCTCTTTTTCTTTCTCTTTCTCTTTCTCTCTTTCTCTCTCTCTCTCTCTCTCTCTTTTTCTTTCGCTTTCTCTTTCCTTTTCTCTTCACTCCTACATTTCTGTTATTTACGCCAAGCTCGTTGCATCCCGTGTTCCGTTCATAGTCAAAACGTCCTTTATCGTTTCTACTACCTGATGTCATCATTCTCCATGCTGATGAAAACAGCCCCATGGGGGGATTGAATGAGAGAGAGAGAGCAAAGGATAGACGGAGAAACCGAAAGAAGAACACCAAGAGTAATTCGACGAAGTAATTCATATTCGCCTACTCGAAATCACCTCCGGCTAATGTATCGCCGTGGATGAACCTACCTACTAATTTGAGAGAGTAAATTTATTGTTCGAGTTGTGTAGCCGTGCGACGAAACGATACTCGATTCGAATCGTGAGCTTGCTTTCCGAATGATTAAGAGCTTCTCATACCTGTGCTTTTCATTTACTCACGGATTTTTTTTTGTTTTCTTTTTTTTTTTTCTTCTTTTTTCTTTTTTCTTTTTCGTGTTGGCTCGAATACAAGCATATATATATATATATATATATATATATATATATATATATAAATATCTTTTAACTCTTTGTAATATTTTTGGTCAATAATATCAAAGAAATGTGTATACATGTTTCCTTTTTTTTTCCACAAAATATTTATTTTTACGCCGGGAATGTATTATTACGGTTAAGTATGTAAAAGTTCAAAAAATATGTTTTTTATTTATTATACTCACACTGTTATCATGAATGTATTGATCTCAACGTAATGTTTATTAAAACAGAGGCTTTATTTTGAAAAAATATATAAATATATTCTTTTGAGATCACTCTCGTTTATTAGCCGCGTCATATTGTTTGTCGAATTATAATATTCCGTTCATATTTATATTCGATAGTATTTTTTAAAAGAACATTTATACATTCGAAGGATAGAATGGAAATAATATTCTTTTTGAGCATCTAAGAGCTTTTCTATAAGAATAACTTATTTTTCTTTTTTGTTTTTTGTTTTTTTTTTGTTTTTTTTTTATATTGTAATATACGATAAGTATCCTTTATATTCCACTACCATGACTATTTAAGTATTATGCATACACATACACATATATACAAACACATCTTATATCTTTATGTGTATTTGTAGCTATACATTTATCAAAGATCTTTTATGATTCTTGGAAGATCGGGCTGTCACCCATGCATACGTTAAACATGGCGAAGAATAACGATGAGAAAGCATTTGGCTCGTTCGTCTCCGGAGAAATCATGCCGAGTGTACTAGTCGTTGTCGGTTTGCCAATAATCTCTGCGATGATTCGCTAGCTTTCGTTCACACGATCCAGTGAAGAGGAAGAGAAGTAATCGATCGATGAAATAAGAATGGCCGGGCGAACATATCAACCCTCGTGAATTTTGATAGAATTGCTATTATTCCATGTATATCTATTGAACCTCGTATTTAAGTTGTTAAAATAAGAATCTATTCTTTTGAACAATAACAAAATTCAGTATCGTAAACGAATCGTAATCGAGATAGGAAACAAGATATCGTCGTGTTTTTTATCTTCCCTTTTCTAATATAAATAGATATATCTACGTATGTATAATAATAAATATCAAATGATAAAATATTTCCGTGATAATATCTTAATTTATTTCTAATATTGATTTATTTTCATTTGCATTTAGAAAATTTGTAATTTATTTCCGTTGATTTAACGGATTCATTGGATGATAAATCTCTTGAATTTTTATCTTCGACAAATTTTTTCCTTTTCCTGCTTTGTTTTTTTCTTTTTTTGTTTTAATATTTTATTTCATTAATATTTTTGCGGAATATAAGAGACAAATTTTATCTTTGTAATATCACGTACGAATTTTAATAAGACTTAGAAGAGATACATAGAGTTGGACGAGTAATGAAAAAAGTGTTGCGGTTAGCGTGCGGTAAGGTTCGAAAGGTTAACAAAGGCGAGAATATCGGAAAAGTCGGTAGGTTGGTAGTTGGTTGTACGAGTATTTCCAAGTTCCGTTCGTCGCGAGGAAAACGACGTTCCTCCTCCCATTTCGAAGCAACGAGCACGCACACTACCGTTTTGCGATTCGTGTGTATCGACGAGGGAATTTATTCATTGGCACGAATACACGTAAATTTCTACAAGATCGGGCGGAGGAAATGTCTCGAATGAGGCACCGACACGTGGATAACGTAGGCACGCGGTAATTGCGGATGATTCGCGGCGACGGGTGCCATCCGCTTTCTCCCTTTCTCTCTAATTATACGTTTCTCGTCACCCTTTCCTTGCCGCTTTCTATTCTTGCCACCCTATCCATGACTTCAACTTCGAGCACACCTAAGTACGTACGCTTGTGTACAGGTTGGTACAACATTGAGACTTCAGTGCGTAGAGGCAGCGATCCGAGAGCTCTTTCTCTTTGAGATAAGAAGAGAGAGAGAGAGAGAGAGAGAGAGAGAGAGAGAAAAGGGATTAAGTTTTGGGGTGTGAAGCACGCGCGAGACACAAGACACGAACCGGTATATATATATATCTCTTTCAACCCCTTTCGTTGGGCTTTATGGATCTTAATGCTAATGTTACGCATTGAAAACATTTCATTTTAATATCAATCAAACGTCATATTTTCATCTTTATCGCGTATTCCTTTTTTCTTTCGTTCTTTCTTTCTTTCTTTTCTTTTTTTTTTTTGTTATTCCTCATTAAATCAAATTGTTTATGGCAATTGCTTGACATTTATATATTTTATATTTTTATATTTTTACATTTTTATATTTTGCTGCATTTATGATCTCGGTAAACGTACGAACGTGTGCTATTATTTAAAATGCTTTTGTGTGCCTATGAGTATATCGGAGTATGTATATCATGAATTTCTTGTTATCTTTTATTCATTCATTTCTTGTTGGCCATGTAATAGTATTCAGTGAACGAAACGAAACGATGTTAACGAAATAAACGTGCAAAAACTACGCTCATCGCGGAGATACTTGTTATATTTCGTGTGATAAATAACATACTAGATCGTCTAGTCGGAAATAACGACCATTTGGAAAATAATGATCTTCAAATTTTTTTTTATAAAATTTGTAATTACGTTGCGTTTTGTTCAATATGGAACATAATGCAATTAGTAAACCATAAGTAAAATGCATCGTGAACGTGCCAAACATTTTCATTTTGCGAACAGATGTGGCAACGGTGGACTAATGGATTTGCTTTTACACGGAATTGAATTATAACGCCGTGGCAGATTGCGGCTTTACCGCGAAACTAGATTTAATAAAGCAGCCAACGTAATAATATGGTATCGTAATAATGTGTGCAGTACATTATGATAGTAGGACATGTATACAATGTGAATACGTGTGTACCGGCCGAGGTATGGACACCAAATCGGACTAATACCGCGATGCGCCTATTTCGAACGATTTCTCACGATTATTCGAACATTTTAGTAACCGCATGAAAATAGATATCGATACAAAATAATTATATCCATTTAAATGGTGTATCTCTAAATCGATACATCTAAGTAGAATTCTTGGAACTATTTTAATTACATTGTCAGAGTTGCATTTCTATACGTATTTGTTAGAAATTTATTTTATTATTTATATCGTTAGTTCAATTTAGATTTAGAGATTTAATATTAAATTAATTTGCTATCATTTATTATATTATATAATTATGTAGATATGTCAAAATAGTTGATATAAAACAATGTATCTGTATGAATATCAGATTTTTCGTAGAGAAATCTGTGTGGATATATTGGTACTTTTAATATCGCTGTGTCTTTCCGTTTGATTAATTCGTTATTATATAGAAGACGAAGGGAATTGGATAGATCTCGTATTCACTACGGCCTGGTTATTAATATCAATCGATCGATCTTTTCCAATTTCGAGATACGACATCTCTCGTTTTCACTTATACGTAGTCGGCCAGAAAGAGTGCTCGTATAAAATCTTCGAGAAGTTTCAGTTTAAAACTCTCCTTATCTTGGACTTAATCGAACACCAGGAATTTTTCGTGAAAACTTTCACGAGCCTCGGAAGTCTTTGATCAAAGATCTTTGAGAGGAAAGAAGAGGGACAAGGAGAGATCGAATCGACGAAAATCAAAAAGTAGTGGTAGTATGTATAAGACAGAAGGGTTGATCTGGTGGCAGGTTAGATGGTGGAATTGTGAAAGGAGAAGAGGAAGAGAAGAGGGTGCACGTAATTCCAAAGGGCTTAGCGCGTCCCAATTTTCGGGCCAGTAAATTCCAATAACGTCAGTTGCCTTCGGACTCTTCGTAAGTCACGTTCGGTGCACCACGAGCCGATTTATAACCGTGGAATTCGAGTTATCGATATCTATCGGCGTTGCATTTCCTAGAAACGCTTTCCCCTTCTGTGATAACGTTCGTCCATGAGCGGTCGGCTCGTCGTAAAGAATTTTAAGAGAATGACGACACGAATCAGATGTCGATGTAAGAAAGAAAATTTTGTAATTTCGTTGGTTATAGAAAAAGATAAGGGATAAGTTGGTTGTTTGAGTTCGTGGAAAGGGAAGAGAAAGGAAGGAAAAGAAAGAGAAAAAAGGGAGAATAGAAGTTACGACCACGACGTCGTTTCGTTTCAAAGCTAAGATCAGCGTTGCGATGGAAAGTTATATCGGTTGATGACTGGTATATACGAAATGGTCTGCATCCGAAGGTTGAGTCAGAGACACGTCGAGATGAGAGAGGGAGGAGTAAGTGAAGATGGTAACGAAGACTGGAGCGAACAACGCCGGAGCCAATAACTTGTCGCCATACTTTGAAGCATTGCCCGAGTACTGTGGCTTCGTGACTAAATAGTAATATCGGGAATAGCTTGGCATTGTGTTCTGTTTTGTCTGTATGTTTGTCTCTCTCTCTCTCTCTCTCTCTCTCTCTCTCTCTCTCTCTCTTTCTCTCTCGTGTTTGAAGTGAATGAATGCAATGGATGAGAGAGATAATCGGACTTACGACCTCTGAGAATTTCAACGGAACAGAGGCCTATTCTTGAAGATCGTAGGGATCGGGATAAAACAAAGACGAACACCCAGAGAATTCGTTTCGATTAAAGTCGTCGTATCTATACCCTATCATCGTTCTTTCTTTTCTCCTTTTGGAGAAGACCTTTAAAAAAATCTTTCATACGAGTTTTCATTATTTCAAATCGTCCTTTCAATTCACCTAATGCGCGTTATTGATATGTGCAAGGATTGGAATAATAGTTAGTATATATCTAGTAATAGGATGGAAGCGTGACTATACGGGGAAGTCAGACGCAAACGTGTCTGCAAACAGGCTTGCGTGTAGATGTACAACAGGATGCTGTCGGAAAGGGCGGCGACGGAGACAATAGGACACCAATTACTTGGATACAGAGGACTAGGACGTTTACTGCTCCACCTATTCTGCGTTATACGTTCTCTGTATATAACGAGATATTCGCTTCGCCGTGAAAGAGAAGGACGTAGAGGAGAACGCAGAGGAGGTAGATGAAGAGATGGGAGAGAAGGCGAACGTAGTGGTGGAAGAGAATTGCAAGAGGATTGAGAGGGTGAACAGACTGCCTCTCGTCCCGTACCCTTTGCCACTCCAACACTCGCCGCTTCGGGCACTGGACGACTGTGAAAAGGATGGTGCAGTTGGAAAGGACGAGGGAACGCGCGAGGTTCGCAAATAACGGACGTACTCTTACTTTGACCGAAAGCTCGGCTGTTGCTCTCACCTCTGACGATTGTCGCCTTCGCGAAGAATCGGCCAATTAGGAATTATTCATTCTTTTTCTTTCTTTTTTTGTCTTCTTTCTCCTTCTCCTCCTGCTCCTCCTCCTTTTCTACTTCTTCGTCTTCTTCTTCTTTTTCTTTTTCTTCTTCTTCTTTTTCTTCTTCTTCTTCTTCTTTTTCTTCTTCTTCTTCTTCTTTTTCTTCTTCTTCTTCTTCTTCTTCTTCTTCTTCCGCCGCGTATTATTCTACTTCGATGTCGATGCCATTATCGATTCTTCTTATTTGCGAGAGATACATTCACTTTTATATTCCGAAGGCGATCCTCGCTCGTGAAAAACTCCAGAAAACGGCTTCTACGATCTACCGCGTCGTTCATTTGGCCAGTTCCTTCTTTACGAGCCGATCAAGTCTTCGTTTTTCTTCTTTCCCTCGTTTACGGATCCTGTTCTTCTCTACGTTAATCGATTGGCTGAAAGTAAAAAGAATTCGTGCCATTGGAATTCAGTTATATTTATGCTGTCGATATTTTCTGGCCCTTGTGGAATACAAATGGTAACAAAATCGTAAAACATCACGCGATTGAGTCGTATCGGGTATTCGTACAATTTAACACGTATCACGTTTTCGTTCGTGATAGTATTTGTACTCGATCTCGTGGACCGAAATCATTCGCAGAATGTAGCCAATGTCGTCGAAATCCATGCGGGTGTGTCGAATCGAAATATTACATTTTCGACGTTCACCGGTAATAATTTGCTGTACGTTGTTATAGATCGAACATTTGTAGAAACAGTTTCGTTGAGCTATGATTCGGATGATTCGATTTTCGTTCTTAGTACTGGCGGTACATATAGTACGTAGCCGATTTTTCGCAAGTCGATAAATTCAACGAATAGATTCAGTTTCGTCGACTCTTTTCGTTATACCTATGAAAATATGGAAAACGTAATCTACCTGTAGAATTATCTTCGGTCGTACGATAGAAACCCACGCTATGTGTACATCCTGTACCACATAGCGACAGGAATAATGAAATTTCGTTACAAGACAATACTGATATGTACGTTAGACCAGATTCTGTTTCAGTGCACCAAATTGCATATTGTTTCTATAGCATTAGGAAATTCTGTAGTGCTATTCTCGCTTGTCATGGTAATGACAAAAGCAAGCACGAGTGGTCGATCTTTACCAAAATTTTGGAGCGTCAAACGGAATATTGATTAATTAAGACAAATAATATTATCGCAAATTAATAATATTATCAGAAAGTATACCTTAACAAATTTTTCTATCGAGAGTTCCATTTAATCAACGATATTTGATTAAATGGAATTCTCGATAAAAAATTTTAATTTATTAATACAAAAGAAATAATATATTAAAGCTTATATTGTACGAAATAAAAGATTAGATAAATTAGATGTTTTATCAATGTTTGGCCATTTGATTTTTTTTTTTTTGTACATTGTTTTCATTTCAACAATTATCCAGGAAACGTAAATTGGCCGACGGGAAATTTAATTGCAATACACTTTTGTTTCTACGGTGTGCGATACGTTTCTTTTTTTTATAATTTATAAGAAAAATTATTCAATGATATAATATTGATTTCATTCGGACGCGTCGCAAACAATCATCATTAAATTAATTATGTCGTGTATAGGAGCTTTTAACATCGTTGATCGTATTCGAGAAAATTTGGATTACCCGTTTAGCGGTTAATGCATTAATCACTAATTGTTCGACCAATAATGTTTTCATATAATTATATATCACGATATATAATGTATTAAGCCTCTAAATATGTTATAATTCAATCGACATAAAGTTAACATAGAAATAAAATTAGCCACGTTGAAATAGTTATCTTACGAACGTATATATACATTCGGAATACAAATTGAAGAAAAAAAACATTGATTTGTTTTGCATCGTCCGAATTAAAGTCAATTAAAAATACAAAATCTTTTATCGAAAAATCTTTTTCTTGGATGAAGTTGAAAATATATTTTTCGCGAGACTTATCGTTAATTAATTTTTATTTAAGAAATTGATCGAATAAACAAGGAGTTCTGTTCCATTATACTTTTTTCTGTTTTAACTTTGTTCAAACGAAGCACATGGATGGAAGACTGACGAAGGATAAAAGAAAGATAGAGAAGGAGTCAGAGAAACGAGGTTGTAGAGAGAAAGAGGCACGGATCGCATAGATCGTCGGCGCAGACAGCCGCGCCATTAGATACGCCCATCTCAATCACCGGCGCACGGAGGGTCATAAATTCTTGGCCCGTAATAGAGAAGGGGGAAAACGAGAGGTGATGCTGCGAGGAGGTGACGGAGGTGCGCGTGTTGAAAATGCACCCAAGCTTATGGTCGGCCCACCTTTCCCTCTTCCAATCTCTCTCCCTCTCTTTCTCTTTCTCTTTCTTTCCTACATAAAGTGTGTATGTGTGTATATATATATATATATTCTCTATACCTATACTATATAAAACTTAATTTGATATATTCTATACTATCAAAGTAAACCTCTATCATTCCGACTAGGTTGTCATTAGCAGTTACGTTCCCAATTTCTTTATCTTTTTTAATCGGAGACTCGATGGATCGTAATTATGAAAAATGCTGTTTCATCTATGAAATAACGTTTCATATTATATAACGGAAGTTTTTATGTCATTGAACGAAGGAAAATTAATATTTGCCCTCTTCTTTTATTATTTGTGTACTATAGTTGGCTATTTATATATGTATGTCATTCAGAAATATTGATAGATACATCGTTTTTGGTGAATAGAATTGTTATAATTGTATCTTTATCGAATAACTTTTTATCGTATCTTCCTTGATAAAAATTTTATTTAGTATCACGAAACAAATTGATAATATTAGATTGTAAATTACTTTTTCGATAGGGCATTTATATATATATATATATATATATATATATATATATATATATATATATTTAATATTAATTATCTATTTTTCATTTAAAGTGAAGTTAAACGATCAGGGAAAGCTTTCTAATCGACGAATTGATCATTTGAAAAGAATTTGCTAAGAACGAAGTGCGAAAGGTGAGAAGAATGAGAGAAAGACGAAGTTTACGTGCTATTGTAACGGTAAAAGTTTGTAAAAGAAACTAAAGCTTTAGTATCTCGTAACAGTAAATACTTTGTGCTGCAAAAGTAAATACATTCGGCATCGAGCTTTGGTACGCGAGTGCATTTTAACTGGTACTACGATAGAGAGCAAGTTCGTTTGGTAAGAAGGACCAAAGCAAGTGGGTGAGGCGAAAGCTGACGGCGAAAGGGTTTGAAAGTTGCTGTGAGGAGGGAGGAAGAGTTGGGAGTTGGTGCTAGGCAGTGATCGAGCGGTCGCGACTTAATGAAACTCTTAAGTGCCAACTATTAATATGGCTTCCGAGTTACCAAGGTTCGCTTCTCTCTACCAAACCTCCTCCTACTTCTTCGGTCTTTCTCGCTTCCGTGAGCGTTATACAAGTTTTAACTTAAGAAACAAGGAAGGAAAAGATGAATGCAAAGGAAGAGGAAGAAGGACGGAAGGAAAAGAAGGTTTAGCAGTTTTAGGTCTGACATCTTTTCTTAACGAATTAGAAAGATTTTTCTGCGGAGGATAGCGCTCGTTTTAAATTAGAATAAATTAACGAAGAAAGGAGAACATTGATAACGTAACGTTAAGTTGTGAGTAAGACGATGATAATCGGTCAAAGGAGGAAGTAAGGGTAGAATTCTAGTGGGAGTGTAGAACAAAAGGATGCTTGAAAGCTCTGAAAGGCACAGAGAGAGAGAGAGAGAGAGAGAGAGAGAGATAGAGAAGGGGGGAGGGAGTAGAAGGTTTCATTGAATTTCAGCGTTGTACGGGGAAAACAAGTACAAGTACCGTTACGTAGCTCTACGCTAGAATACACGGGGTGTATCTACAGACTGTAATGCGAAACACTGTTAGCCGGATGACAGGATGAAATTCACGATCCGCTGTGCTACCCTATTAAACGCGTCGAGATAGGCGAGGAGTGAAACGTGTACAGAGGTGTTGGTCCTACCCGGATGACGATGCACCGGCCACGTTTTTGTATGTCGTGTTCTCCCTTCATTTCGTGACGTTCGTACTACGAGATTTTCTCTATTTATTTGTTCTCTTTCTCTTTCTCCCTCTTTTTTTTTTATCGTACATATGCATGTGCTTAACGTATGACGTTACAAAGGAAGAAAGAAGTAATTTTTATGAAAAAAAAAGAAAGAAAATAAATAAATAAAATAAAGAACATTATAGTCTCATTCTGCTCGCATAATTCACATTCGACATATTTGTTTTCTTTTTCTTTTCTTTATATATATATATATATATATATATATATATATATATTTATATATATACTATATATATATAGTATTAGAACAAGGCGTGTCGATTGGGAATACACCGTGCATAGATGGTGGAGCGTCAAAAAATTGGAAAAATTCGCTTATCCAGCGTAGCGACGCGAACGATACCGCAAACTGCAGTCGTTTGTCGGTAGTGCGTTCTGGTCACTCACCCTCTCCGATTTTCTGGCCTTCTTCCACCCCGTCGTTCTGGTAGTACCTACTCATTCGGCAATACTCGCTCGACAGTACTCGCTCGTTTTTCGATTCGACGCAGAGACAATGAAGTTCTTATCGCTGGTGACTATCGCTTCGAGAGTCGATACTATGCGAGCGTTGTTTTTCCGATTTTTTTTCTCTCTTTTGCGTTCCTCCTCGTTTTCTCTTTTAGTTTACACTGCTGATTTTCGTAGCTTTCACCGAACGAACGAACGAACGAACGAACGAACGAACGAACGAACGAATGAACGAACAGAACAAACGGGCCAGTGTCCGTGCGTTTCGATCATGCTCTCACAAAAACGAACAGAGTCAACGAATTTCATCGGCGGCTTTCTATATCGATAGGGTAGCCACCGATCGTCCGCCACTTTTCACTTTAGCCTGTTCAATATTCATATCGCGTTGCGTTCTACGTGTCCGTTACGTTTACCAAAATAGAATCGAACGATTATCGATGTTCAGCAAGCGTACCTTTAGGTAACCGCTGTTACGAAAAAGAACATGCGCCAACTTTACAAATATCTTGACAAGTTTTTTCCTTTCATTTTTGTTCCAATTTCTCACAAGAATATTTCTCGAAGAATTTATTTATCATTCATAGATCATATTTCAAGATTTTATTTGAAGTGAATATATTATAGGATTATTAACTTTCTTACACAGTTATTATAGTTTACATAGAATAAGAGAATGGATATTTTTTTTAGATTTCAATTCAAATTCAAGGATCGAAAAATAATATCCTTTAACAAAGTATATTATATTTGAATAGTTTTGATGAGGCTACATTCGTAAGAACAAATAGATCGATAAAATCGATTAAGAAATAAATGTTAATTAAGTGAAAGAAAGGATACGGTAAGAGATCAGGGTTTGAATGATAGAATAATTTGAAATCTAAAAATCACTTTGTAAGATACATGCCAATATTTTCTTAAGGAAGAAAGAAGAAATAGAAAGAATCCAGCGATGTCCTATTAAGAATTAAATGTAGCTATTAAAAACAATTCAGAAGAGAAGATCTTTTCTTATCACATATTTATTTAGTTTTCTAAAACGATCTGGAAAATTTTCGGAAGTTCGATAACACTTAATGAAATCAATTAATTTGCGATGAGTTTTAATCTGTGACGGTCAGTTTATAAGTCCGCGGTGATAAACTAGTCTGTAAAACGATTAGTTTATAAAAATTAGTCTATTTATTAAACTGTTTGTCTGTCGATAACCATAAGTTAATTAAGAAGGTCGATTATTAATAAAATTAGTTATTTATTATTCCGAATGTGTAAATATATATATATATATATATATATATATATATATATATATATTTATTTCGTAATGTTTAAGTTTGTAGTTCTACAGACGAGTGACTGTTTATTCTGTACCACATTCATATCCTACAATTTCAAGGACGATATTATTAACTGCCTTTAATATTTTCTATTTTAAATTATAAGTATTATCCGCGAATCCTCTTATTTCATTATTCAAAGCAAATACGTATATTCGAGATGCGAAAAGGAACAGAACGATGTTCGACGACTTTATCTTGCTTTACCGCGCGAACGCTTTCGAATATAATTTTCGCTTAGTTCTCTCTCTCTCTCTCTCTCTCTCTCTCTCTCTCTCTCTCTCTTTCTCTCTTTCGAGTGTTAGACGTACGTAGAGCGTATGAATAGGTATTCGCGTGACCAGTGTGCACTTAACCGCGTTTTGAAGGAGGGGAACTAAAGCCGAGAGGTGAAAACAGCCATTAATTAATTAGTCGCCAAATCGGGCAATCACCGGTTCCACGCTTGATCGATGAACCGAATCGACTGATTACTGGATTAGAGAGAAAGCGAGTTGTGGTACTTTGTCCAGATCGCCATGCCGACGATGATAATTCGAACATCCGCGGGACGGGACTACCAGGGTTCATCGAACATACCAATAGTTCGCGTGCACGTACGCGAAAAACGATTCGCTTATTGATCTCCCGATGCGCTCCGACGCGCATTTCAATGTGCTTAATCGTGATCAACGAGACACCACGTCGTGGTTGCGCTCTCCACTGCGTTACTATAAATTCGTCCACTTGGTCGCTCTTAGGACCGATTTCGTTTCTATGAGAAAATAATCTATTCGAAAATAATATCCTTTTTATTTCTCGTAATCTTTATAGAGATCTAACTGGAATAGTTTTAATTTCAGTAGACACGGAAAGTGTGGAAGTAACCGGAAGAGAGACGATTTACATCGAACGAGGAACGATGAGAGAAAGAGGGAGAAAGAGAGAGAGAGAGAGAGAGAGAGAGAGAGAGAGAGAGAGAGAAAGAAAGAATGCAAAGAATGAAGTAAGAGGAGAAATGCAAAAGTTTGAAAACACGTCAGAGAGAAAGAGAAAGAGAGAAAGAGAAAAAGAGAGAGAGAGAGAAAGAGAGAAAGAGAAAAAGAGAGAGAGAGAGAGAGAGAGAGAGACAGAGAGAGAGAGAGAGAGAGAATGGGATATTGTTCTAACGGAATTTCATCTAACTTTTTAAGCGTGAATACGTTAAGAAAATAAAGTCTGCGAATAGAAACGAGAATCGAAATCGCCTGTTCGCGCAAGTGGTAAGGCATAAAAGAACGGAGATATTCAATTTCTTCGTAAGTTTTATCGGTTAAAAGAAAATCGTAGACGATGGTTCGACAGCCGGTGAGTATCTTACACGATACCAGAGAGAATCGGTTATCGAACGTACGCGTTCTACGAAGTGGCTGTGATTTTTAACTCTGAGAAAAAGTGAATTTAAAAGGTACGCGAGAAAGGTCGTATGAGGAAAAAGAAAAACAAAAAAAAGAAATGGCTCAAGGGTCTTCCTCTCGCTATGCTCGTGTCGTGATAATTAACTCTTAATTATGTACGTTATGTGCGCGTTAAGAATGCGACGATAAACGAAAACGACCGACGATACCATACCACGATCTATAGACTATTTCAATGAAATTTCCAGTTCTCTTGGGTGAAAGAGAAAAAGAGTACGAGAAGGAAAGAAAGAGAGAGCGTAATCGGTGAAAAGGAAAAAGTGAGAAAGTAAAAGAAAATGAATAAAAAAAAAATATAAAAGATGAAGGAAGGTTCAGAAGAGTGCACATTAAACGGTCGCGTATTCATCGTTTTCCGTAGCTGTAATTACCCGCGTCGATTCGATCGTTCTCTCGATCGATCGATGATAGGCCTCTAACCAATCGGGAGAGGCTGGATTTGCGCGCGAACTTTCGCAACGCTTCGTGCATACGTGATTAACGTAAGGCCTATTAAAGGCGCGATTGGATACGAGAGGTTAAATGCCTTCCTTCGTTCCATCAAAGTTTATGCGACGATGCATATTTCAAGTGATAACATTAAAGCGAAAAGATTTTATATAAATGTGTGTGTGTGTGTGTGTGTGTGTATAAATGTACAGTACGTTCGGTTTAAATGTACCCACGCGATAATTTCCTTACGTATTAAAAATGCATAAAATGTTTCAGACGAATGTTGTATAGTGTCGAAGGGGGACAAATTTTAATGATAATTATTAAAACTTTGTGATAATCTCGGAGAGCTCTGGGAAGGGTACGTTAAAATTTTTCAACGAAACATTATATTCTTTATTACATATTCTTGTTGGTGATGTCGATTCGTTTTTAAAACATTAACTAAACATGCATTTTCTATGAACCGTTGGTGGTTTATTATTAAGCTTTAAATTTATCATGACTAGTCCGGCATCAGCGTTAGCCGAGGTATACCCTAGGGAGATAGCTCGGTTGGACTTTGTGCGTTTTTACACGAAAAAGAATTGAATTGTACTACATCGATGAAAAATGTATGAAATATATTTTTAATAATGAAGGATATTTGAAAATATGCTAATGCTTGTGCCATGCCAATTTCAAGAACCGAATAGGAGAGAACATAATAAGATAGAACGGGACAGAACAGAACAGGAAAGAACAGAACATCCAATACAGGACACAGGATCAGGATCGGCACAGTTGGTCGGGTCTGGTCGGGTGGGCTCGATAGATCGTGTCGGTTCGAGTCAGGTGGGTTTAGGTTTTGTTTGCAGTTCCGCCCGAGGTTTCGTTCCGGGGTTTCGTTCCGGTGTTTTGTTCCGGTGTTTTGTTTAGAATTGTGCTCGGAGTTTTGTTCCGCGGGGTTTTGTTCAGAATTTTATTCGCGGTTTTTTCTCCGAGTTACGTGTGATTTTGCTCGAGATTTTGTTTGGGTTTGCGCCTAGGATGCCTCTGAAACATTAGTCTGAAACATTTTTTGCGCTTTTAATACTTCGAAAAATAATCACTCGTATACATTTAAACCGCACATATTGTATGTAGGTGTACATATAGGTACACACACACACACACACACACACACACACACATATATATATATATATATAAATGTTTATATGCAATGATTTTATATTGATTTTAATTTTTTTCTTTGAGAATCCAGGGAACATAATAAATTATAATCTTTTTGTTAGAACGGTATTACTTTTGCATGGTGTTAGTGAGTATATCTTACGATAGGAACGAATGGCTTTTTCGTCGAGTATAATTTCCGGACACACATCCGAATAGAATTCTTTTTCGGACAAAATTCCTTTTGCGAGGGTCTGAAGGAAAGTGATGGTAGAGAGTGAATGTGTGAGAGGGGGAGAAAGAGAGAGAGAGAGAGAGAGAGAGTAACGGAAAAAGCGATCGGTGAAAAGCGGGTACAACGACAAGAGGAAGAAAGGAAGAAGAAGTGACGATGGGAAGGTAATAAGGTAGCCGTTTGTCGCTCGAAGTGTCAAATAAGCGCATCGAGCCGCCCGTTAACGTTGCTCGATCTTTTCTTCGACGTTCCATTTCACCTTAGTCCCTGTCACATTCCTTCGCGCTGGTTCCTATTTCTTCAGGCGATGTTTGGAATAATAAGGCTGTGCTGACTTCGTTGCGATGTACCACCAAAGACAAATAATGGGAACCGTACGTCTGTGTGATATCGTTCACGAATCTACGATCGAGTTTATTTCTTCTCTTGTAAGGGATCTATTATTGAGCCTTTTGCGGTTTATCCTCTCTTCACGTTTGTCATTTAGAAATATTTATAGACGATCCATGGCCAAAGATCGCGTTGCATCCCTACCAAATTTTCGATTCTTGAATTTTCTTTTCTGTTTGTTAAACGAGAAACGATTGATCTTCGACTCGCTAAGGTCAGGATATATTACATAGAAAAGAAGTATTTCCCTTGAAGAGAGAAACATTTTGAGGCTCTTCGATTTTTCCAACTTTTCGATATCCTACAAAGGGGAATAAAAACGGGAAAGATATCCACGATGAAACATGATAGCGAGTGACCGAAGTACGCTACAAAGGGAGATCGATCGTTCTACCGTGCGATAAGGGTGGTAAACGCTAAACCACGAGGAGATGCAAAAAAGAATGAATGTATTTTCACCGTTTTACTATCGTTCGGTTAGCTTTGAAAAAGCATTTGAACGATCCCGAATAGTTATATCTTTGGTATTAAATTTGACGTTAATTTGCACGCGAGGATTCGTGCGTTTCGTCAAAAGGATCTCGTCTTTTCGAGATCATTGGATGATAGCGATGATACGACGATTGGTATCCGCGAGAAAGTTATCCGAGGGTTTACTAGCTAGAACGATGGAATTCACTAAAGCAGGTATAATGCAAGCAGAAATGTGCATGCCCACATAGATACGTTCTTAGGATCGCGCGTGAGAACGGTAAATTAACCGCGCCGCGTCGAGCGGGACTTTATAATCCGGAAATTAAAGGTGTATTATATCCGGAGAACGAGGGTCGAGGGTTGCTAGCCATAGCGCAAGAGAGAAGGGGAAGAACCTTAGTAGTGGTGCTAGTGTAGAAAAGGGGGAGGAAGGGTTGTTTCGAGAGAAGGCTGCCGGAGGCAAAAAGAGGAAGGTGGAGTCGAGGTTGGTAGTAGAGGTGGTGGTAGAAGAGAAAGAGGATGGCTAAAAACGGGCAAGTACTTGGTTTAAGAGAGATAGAAGAAACGGGAGAACGCGAAGAGGTAACTTTTCTTATAAGATCTAAAGTTTCCGCGTGCGGAGGCGCGTTTCTAGCCCCGGACTTTTCCTGGCTTCGTCCCACCGAAGCCCTCTCACCGTCTCGCTTTACTACTACTACCAGTACCAGTACCATCATCACTAATACCACCATCACGATCCAAGCCGTCCGCTTCGCTGCAGTAAGACGAGCCGCGGCGGGAAATATTAGAGCTTTTAAACGTCGTTATTAGTTTGCACTGTGAGTCGAATAACTTCAGAGCTTTTCTCAGCGATATCTTGAAGATTCGACCGATGTGCCCGGTGGCTGTTCCTTCGGTATATACCTCGATCCTGTCGAATAACACTTCGACCATCTAAGTGCTTAACTCTTAACTGGAGAGGGCTTGCCGACTAAGAGCGATCTACGATGGAAAAGAATCGTTCTGTTATTAACACCGGTTGTTACCGCGATAAGATATCGTATTGTCTTTTCTATGGGTCTTCGATGTTATGCAAACGTTCGATCTGATATCGGTTTTTACGATTCCTTACAAAAAGGAACGTCTCTTTCATATTTCTTTTTTTAAATGCATTATAAATTTCCTCGTCATTAAGGAGAAACTCGATCGAACATAATGTGTATGAAACCATACCAATCGTTGGTTACAAATTTTGTCGTCTAGTTAAATAACAAGGATAATTTATACCGCAATAGTTAACTCGATTTTCTACTAAGATAGTAAGATAATTTCTCTCTTTCTCTTCGAGTAATTAGAGAGATACGGTATTTTCTACGCGTTGTAATACCTTCTGTAGGCAACCGAAGAGGAAACCATCTCTGGAGGAATGACATGCAATTGCAAAGTTTAGCGAGATCCGGCTGGAACCTTCATTTCCAAGGAAGAACGCGCGAGTGAGTTGAAGGAAAAGCGAGATGGAAAGAGAGGCCGTTTGAGAGAAAGGGAGAGATAAAGTGGAAAAAGGAAAAAGGGAGAGAGAGAGAGAGAGAGAGAGAGAGAGAGAGAGAGAGAGAGAGAGAGAGAGAGAGAGAGAGGGAAGGAAGGAAGGAAGGAAGGAAGGAAGAGAGAGAGAGAGAGAGAGAGAGAGAGAGAGAGAGAGAGAGAGAGAGGGAGAGAGAAAGAGCAGAAGACGACGTCGAGTGCAGCAACTTTAAAGTAGAAGTTATTATTGGTTTAACCTGAATTGGGTATCCATTTTCCAATCACCATGGTAAAAGCAAATCGTGAGGGGAAAGGGAAATTAAAGTTAACATACCTCGAATCGACCGACTTACATGATGCATTAAAAACGCATCTAGCATGTGCAAGTAAAAATGACATAACTACGACGTGGATAAATTATTAGTGTCTCTATGAAATAATTATTATGATAGTTTGAACGAAAAGAAAGGGATAAATATATTTTCATTTAGGGAAAAGTGAATGAATGACTCACATAAATTCACATTGATCTTGCGACGCGTGTCATGGATAGGCGTATTTCGCGATTAAATCGATGGGACCTATGAATCATCGTACGCATTCATACGTACGCATACGTATGAACGAATCTACGTTATGCATCGGGACAAGAGAAATGCGTTATTATCGTCGGGAATTTCGTTCCTCTCATACCTTTACATTCATTTTTTTCCCCTTCATTTCTCATCAACATTTATCGATTTCTTGAAATTCCTTTTATTTCTCGCAATTCCTATTCCAACTGCTCTCATCTTTCTTTTTTTTTTTTTTTAATCCCTTCGTGAATTTTATTAACTTCGTCGATTTATGAAAAAATGAAAGAAAAATATTCTTGCTTTTATAAAATAATTCTTTCTTACGATGTAAAAGACAATTTTTATTTTAACATTTTACGAAGCGAACATTCTCTCCTTCGGTCTCCTTTATCGAGCGAATAGCAAAAGCGACCTTGCGTTATCGCGCTCATGTTACGTTATTTTAATCGACCTAACGGAAGGGTAACCTTTTAAAAATTCACTTTGCTTTCTTGCGAATAAAAAGGGGATCGCGTAAATATACGTTTTATTTATTTTGTACCAAGTTCGAAAGATAATTCTAACATTTGATATAAGAGGGGTAATAATCTGTTGTTTTCGGGATAACACGAGATAATATAGTATAGTTTAGAAAAATACGTGGACGTGGCACGTAGCGTTAGGTGCATCGTACTTCATAGTCCTACGAACAGCCGATAACAGCAACATTTGTGGATAACTATGATAAGGTATAGTTAATTCTTGTCTGAATTTCCCAAGTGGCATACGCTATATAATTATGAGTGTGTGTATGTGTGTGTATGTGTATATATATATATATATATATATATATATATATAAAATATATATCGTTTAATCTTTTTTCCATCCTCTTCCGGCACACTTTCATGCCAGAAGTGGCAAAGAAAACGAGCAAAGGAAAGGATCGAAGAAACTACCCTAAACCTTCGACGAGTAAACGTATCGAGGAAAATCGAACGCGTTCTAACCGGTGCACGTTTTCCATTTCCGTTTAAACAAACTGATTTCTTCGTCTCCGAATGAATGGTATCTCGTGCGGTTAAGGGAAGTAAAAAAAATACATACGATCTCGATTTTTCAAATGTAACGTCGCTTCGGGGATATCCAATTTCGAACTGACTCTGTCCAAGTTTAAATTAGATTTAATTATTGATAATATCATCGTAAAGTTGTAATTATCGTATCCGCGTTCTTTCGTAACGTGTAGAAACACGTTTACGAAAAGATTATCAGTAAAAGTTACTTTTCGGTAAATAATGAAGGAGAAACGATAAGTTTCGTAGGATCGAGAGAAAGAAAGAAGAATGTGGTTTAGCTTGCGGTACGCGGGCGACGATTACCGGAGGAAATTACCGTGCGGTTTCACCATTCCCTGAACTCCTGACCCCGAGTTCGGGCCGGTACGCTCGTTAGACCGATCGTGGCTTAAACCCCTCGCGAATTTATATCACGTCCGGCCCTCTTATCGGCACGAGAAACCTTCGAGATAGGTGGAAGCGGCTAGAAGAGCGTCAACTACGAAATTCCAACTCGGTCGATGTATGTACTACGTTAGTACGTAGATGGTATGTACCTATATACATGGCGTTACCAACTGAACGATACCTACGACTTTTAAAACTTTTCAACTTATCTTTCCTTCTACCCTTACTTTCCTTCTTTTCACTCCGTTTGAAAAATCATTTCGCAGTATCGACACTTGTTGCTGCCGTTCCATAGGAACTTTTCGACTTGAAACGATCGGAAAGAAGTAGTACCTAGGTAGCTACATATATATATATATATATATACACACTCGCGATATCGTAATTATGATAGACGTACCTTTTATATCGCGTGAAAAAGTAGTTGGTATCGTCGTTCGAACGTTTCTCACTTTTTTCTTATTTATGAGAACCGATAGAATACTATCGTCGGTATAACCTTTACGCTTACTTTGCTTATATACGAACGTAATTCTAGAAACGCATTGTAGTTTTATGGTATTATTGAGTAAATGTATTGTATACTTACGAGTGACTTTGGAACGTAGTATATCGTTTTCCTCGTGGATAACTTTTCGTGCATGACGAATAGTGTATGCGTAAGAAGATAGCTTGAACGAATATGGACGAGGCCGAAGACCTTGGATGCTGTGATCGATCAAATACTTGACTGTTAAGACGATGATCCGACGTTGCATCTTCCTACCATACATAATAT